>NC_071126.1:19705000-19987500 GCF_024256425.1 Clarias gariepinus
CAACTCAATTGAGAACTGACTCATATTCATATACAACCGATTCATATCCATTCAAAACTGCCTCAAATAAATGTAGAACTCTTTCATGTCTTCAGTTCAGAACTGACTCATATCCATTTACAACTGGCTAAAATAAATTCATAACTTTCACAACTCAATTAAGAACTTAGTCATATAATTTCAGAACTGATAAATGAATTCAGAATGGACCCATACCCATTCAGAACTGACTCATGTAAATTTATAATTAAGTCCAGTACATTATCAATTCAGAGCTTACTCACATTAATTAAGAACCAATTAGAAGCAATTCAGAATCAGTTCAAAACTGCCTCATATCTTCGTTTCAATTAAACACTGTCTCGCGTCAAATAAGAAAAGCTAATACCATTTGAATAGATATGATTTTTTTTGATCCTCTATTTAAAAACGATTCTTTTGCATGTGTGCGTGTGTGTGTGAGTGTGTGTGTGTGTGTGGTGTACATGGCCTGCCTGACACTGATGAACTCCAGTGTTGGTAATGATGTGTACATTATGCAGTACATTGTGCTCACACTGACCCTGCGCTGACCTTCAGCCTGACAAACCCAGGTCACGTTGCTAATGGCTAATAGCTAATGGCTAATCAATCCAGATGTAATTAAAGATACCGCAGTGAATAGTGAAGAATTGTAGTGTAAAGGCCCACAAAGGGGCTCACGATAACATTAAATGTTAAATGATTATTGATATAAGAATCAATTGATAATTTTCTCTGTCCAGTGTGTGAAAATTAATTTATGAATTATATCGGATCTTCTGTACCATCGGTTCTCAGGCTTGGACCAGGGATATGCTAATCAACACGCTAGTGTGTTAGAAAGGGAACACATAAATACACATTAAAGGGATGCACATTGTGTAACATTACTATAGATCACCCACCGTTTAGCCTTTACAGTCTTTCACATGTCAAATATCAGGAACAAAGCTTTAAAGTATGCAATATTTAGCAAATGATTAAAAATGTCAACAAAACTCAAATATATAATGTTTAGAGATCTTATTTGTGAAATATTACCATTTGTTTAGGCTTTATTAGGCAAAAATATATATAATAACATCACACAATGTTAATGCATGATGTTGAAAAGTAGAAAATTAAAAATTTTCTGATCCCACATAAAAGCCAGTATATTATGGTAACATTTATGTAAATAATAAAACACTCAATGACAGGATGATGTGAGGAAACAGAGGTACTGTTGCATATCCAGATGTTTTATTCCTCTCATACCACAACAATTTGACTCACTCACGTATTTTTTTGTGTTTAAGCCTTGAGCCCAGGGCACACACACTCATTTACACACTGCGGACAAATTGGGAACGCCAATTAGTCTAACCTGCATGTCTTTGGACTGTGGGAGGAAACCGGAGTACCCGGAGGAAACCCACCAAGCACAGGGAGAACATGCAAACTCCATGGACACAGACCCCGAGGTGGGAATCGAACACGGACCCCCCAACCATTTTACAACTAATTGATTTGTCTATTTATGAAAGAATCACACTCTTCTTTTAACATACATCTAAGAGTTCTCTAACATGTATCTGTTACTGTTCAAGCTGAAATACAGCTTAGATCATGCATTCTAACATTCCTGAAATTTTCATCTTTCACTCCTTTTCCGAACGATCTGTTTCAGTGTCTGTAGTTTTAAATGCAAATGAGATACAGTCCCTCACCATGTCTCTTTGTGGACGTGCATTTTTCTAGCCCAAAAATTGCAATGCAGGAAATGGGACTTTTTTGAAAACTCAGTACTCAGGGGTCTAGCTGGAGGAGGAGCTATGCAAATTGATTCCTTGCTTTGGGAATGATGTCATAATTTCCTGGGAATAGGTTGGGAAACTTACTTACAAGTTCCAGCTTGATCTCTTACACTGGTTTAAAAAGACCTACCACAAAAAAAAAAAAAAAACAGTTTTTGCCGTTACTGCGAAACTATATTCGATGTTCATATAAACCTGGTGCACCACAGTCAGAGCTGCTGTTCTAGAAAACGAATCAACAGCTTCCTAATAATAAACACAAAACAAACAAATGTTCACATGATTACATTCACCCCCCCCATCCCCCCCCATCATACTGCACATAGTTATATAACTCTAAACTCTCCAGGGTACGAGCCGATAGCAGAGACGTGACCCAGCTTCGGCGATATCTCCATAGCTTAAAGATAAAAGCAAAACCAGAACACACAAATGACCTGTCTCACACCCACTGTGAGTCTGTGTGCCGCTGACAGCTGTGATAAACACACCTCCTGCCGTCTACCCTGAGCTGAGTGTGTGTACTCTCCAGGAACGGCCGCTTCCCACGTCTGCTCTATTTATACCTACATTTATAAGTCACATGACATCATCCTAAAGAGCTGGGTGACAAACATTTCATCAAGTCTTACTCAGAGGGTTATGCACTAACAACTCTTATACAACAGTGTGGGGTATACAGCACTGCTAAAGCACTCTGGGACTAATAAAGATGGATGGATGGATGGATGGATGGATGGATGGATGGAAAAGGGAAGACATTCTATGTGTGAGAATGAAACTGATTTGTTTCATAAATGTTTCACACCATTATCTGTCACTCTAAAAACTCTAAAAACACATGCTGTTTAATAATAAATATAAAACTAAAGTGCAATTAAACAATTTAGTCTTGTAGTAACTTAGACTTATATAAATACTCAACTTCCTGGTGTTGCTTCATGGCACTGATCCATTTTCTCTAACAGCACAATGTGTGTTTTATTATATAAGTTTTGGGCTGTATTAAGCAAAGAAAACAACTAAGGAGATTTGAAATGACTGGAACTGGGTTAAGAAACTCTTCAACACATTATAGAGGAAAGCTCAGTGGTTAAGGCATTGGACTTCGGTTCAGAAGGGTTCAGGTTCAAACCCCATGACCACCCAGGTGCCGCTGTTGGGCCCTTAAATGAGGCGCTAAACCCTTAACTGCTCAGATGTGTAATGAGATAAAATTGTAAGGCATTCTAGATAAGGGCGTCTGCTAAATGCATAAATATATATCTGGAAAGATAGGGATGAACTGTCAGCTTTGTGGAAGGAAAAACTTTTATGAATGGAGATGACTTAATCACGTGGTGAAGTTGCATGATAAAAAAAATACCAGTAAAGCCAGAGCTATGCTTAATAGTGAAAGCAAGAACATTTCCATACACACACACACACACACACACAAACATTATGTGATGAGAACTCAAAGGATTGGAACCAAAAAGATATAAAAAGGTCATGTGACCTGATGAGTCCAGACTGAGTCTATACCAGAGTGATGGGCGTGTCAGGGTGAGAAGGGAAGGACATGAAGCGATGCTCCCATCATGCATAGTGTCCACTGTACAAGCCTCTGGAGACAGTGTTATGATCTGGGGTTGATCAGTTGCTCAGGTCTCGACTCAGTAACGTTATGGGGCAATAAAATGAAGTCAGCTGACCACCTGAATGTACTGAATCAGGTAAAGGTGACTGAATTAAATCTTGTGTTCCTTTTATTTTGTCCAGGCAGTGCATGGGCTAAAGTTAATCACATTGCGCACAAATCAAGAAAAATAGGACGTTTTGAACATTTTTTTTTCCTTTTTTTGTTTCTAATATCATCCTGACCTTTGATGTCAAAGTGACAAAGATATTTGAAATATTTATTCAGCTTTTTGCATTTTCTAGCTCAATATATAATCTAATGCCTAATGTTTACATAAAAAGATGTTTTGCCTGAAGGCGGTAAGCTGCAGAACACAACCGTGTGTTAAAGGGATAAACCGAGACAAATGAATGTTTAAGAGAAAGCAATTGAGGCTGCGGTTCCTTATTAGCCTTTACACACAGAGCCAGTCAATAAAACCCTGGCACTCTGTTATTCTTATCAATATTTAATGCCGAGACACTGAAAGGCCTCTTGTTTTGATCTAACCCAAGGCACTTCGATTTTTTTTTCATCTTTCTGAAATGACAAGAAGAAGAAAAAAAATCATACAATTCATGTTGTGCCGCTAAACGAGGACTTTTTTATAAGAAATAAAGCAACCTTGTATTTGATTCTGCGTCAACCCAGTCTTTTAAATGTTTTAAACCTCTAAAGAAGCAACACCAGGTCATACATTAGGTTAATATTAATTTGTAAAAAAAAAATAATGCTAGTTTGCATCATGTATTATATTATATTATATTATATTATATTATATTATATTATATTATATTATATAGGATTGCTCAATGGTTTTATAATTTATAATAAGTCTAGTGCAGTTTAATGTCCGTAAAATCTCATAAATTATAGGAGCAAATTCAATTAAGTGGAAAAAATGTTGGAGACAAAACCTTCTGTTCCTCTTTGTCTTTCATCTGTTCCCTTTCAGGGGTCTCCACAGCGAATCATCTGCTTCCATCTAACCCTATCCTCTGCATCCTCTTCTTTCACACCAACTAACTTCATGTCCTCTCTCACTGCATCCATAAATCTCCTCTTTGGTCTTCCTCTAGACCTCCTGCCTGGCAGTTCCAACCTCAGCATCCTTCTACCGATATATCCACAATCTCTCCTCTGAACATGTCCAAACCACCTCAATCTGGCCTCTCTGACTTTATCTCCAAATCTCACATGCGTTGTCCCTCTGATGGACTCATCAAAGAGAAGCTTAACTTCTTCACTTCTGCTGAAGTTCTCTTCTGTCTCCGTAGAGCATCGCTGGTCTCACCACTGTCCTGTACACTTTTCCTTTCATTCGTGCTGATACTCTTTTATCACAAGACACACCTGACACTTTTCTCCACTTGTTCACCTCCTTTCCACACTGTCCGTTGCTCTGGACCGCTGACCCTAAGTACTTAACGTCCTGCACCTTCTTTACCTCTGCTCCCTGTAGGCTCACCGTTCCACTTGAATTCCTTCTTATTCACACACATGTATTCTGTCTTGCTGCGGCTAACCTTCATTCCTCTGCTTTCCAGAGCGTGCCGAGATCTCTCTAGATTTTCCTCCACCCGTTCCTTGCTCTCGCTACAAAGCACAATACGCACAAAACCTTTTGAATTGCAAACATTGTTGAGAAAGATGAGGAACATTATAAACAATATAAACATTTCAGTTTACAGCATCATTAGCCTCGTCCTGTACCAGTTACATTTTCACTTCACACAGACATACTGTACATACAAGCACACTTACACACTCATTTACACACAACAGGCAATTTGGAAATTGGACAAATCTTTGGACTGTGGGAGGAAACCGGAGTATCCGGAGGAATACCAAGCACAAGGAGAACATTTATTAATGAAAACTTCAAAGCACTTACTGTATGTAAGTCACTCTGGATAAAGGTGTCTGCTAAATGCCATAATTGTAAATGTAATAACATAGCAAGTGCATCTCATGTTTCTTCTACACAAATTATGTTTTTGCTTAAATTTTCTTAGAAAATATTACTGTTAGTGCATCCTGACTCACCGGTGCAAGAGAAAGCAGGAGAAAGAGGGAAAAACAGATGTATTGATTTGGAACTGAAACAGAAGATTGCACTACAATCTAATTTCACCACAACGCTCACACTACAGTAACCCACATAGTCTTGTTAAGTACTGTATATACCAGTTTGAACAGCATCCAAATCACAGAATGTCCCGTTTCACAGAAGGTATCGAGGACATTACAGTAAGTGAGAAATACAGTACCGGTCATTCGTTACTGCTGGAGTGACTGCAGCGACGGTAACAGAGTGTAAACATCCTTTTCCTTGGCTTCAACATTCTCTAAAAATCTACTAATCGCATTTATTTCACTCACAGCACCATAGCGAGAGTCTTGCAAAGAATTGCAAAAGTTTTTTGTTTTTTCAATTTAAAGCTTCTAATATAAGATTATATAGAAGTTTTCAAATTAAACATGTTATTATGGACAGCCTTAAATATCAGAAAATAATAATGAGACTGAAAATGGCATTTATCTTATTTTGCTGGCAAACTGCTGATTAGATTTGATGATAAAAACGGTTAGATGTTTAGCCAGCATGTACTATGTTCTGGTGGTTCAGAAACATAGCTGACAAAGCCTTTAATGTGCTAGAACATCATGTACTGTACTAACATGTTGGTTCATATTGTAGTCAATTACTATGAGAAGCATTCAAGTCAAACCGCATCTGATGCTCAAATTTCTGGTGAATGAAGCCGTTAAACTGACATTTACAGAAGACCTAAAACAGTGATGAGACTCGGACATCGACATTTGAAAAGCCTGCTGTCGTTCCCGTGAACATTCAGTAAGTTGATCGTTGAAAATCGACGGTTAACTTGTCGACGACTTGCGGAAAAGACACATCTGTGTGTGCGCGCTACAGGAACTCGGCTGGGAGTCATTGTCACATCCCCTGTACAGTCCTGACCTCAGTCCAAGAAATTTCCACAATGTTTGGGGCATTAAAGGAGTTCCTGGGAGGCCGGCGTTTAAATATAAATATAAATCAGACGGTCCATGGCTCTGGAACTGTATACTAAGAAAACTTTCTACCTTGATGGTCTCCAAGCACTAGTGAAACACTGTGATAAGTGCATTAGTGTAGCAGGAGATTATATAGAGAAATAAAAAAAGGTTTTACTCTCAGAACTGTGTTCCGTTATTCTGTACAATCAATAGTCCCACTTTGACTTGAACGCCTTTTGTAGATGCCAAGTTTTGCTTTTTGATATACTGTGCACTGCCAATTTAGTTCCTCGCTGTTACACTGCGAAATGTGGAAAATGTCAGAAGGGGTGAATACTTACGCAATCCACTTTAAGACACAAGCAAGAAATCAGGACGGATAAAGATAAGGATCGAGCGAGTATTGTTGTCTCTTCAGCCTTCAGTCTCTTCCCCAGACGTCCTCACACATGGTTATTGAACCCAGTGGTAATTTTTGTAATCTTCACTCCACTTTAAGCGCCGAGGATAAAAAGGAAGAACACATATTTTATCTTTATCTCTCTCCGGGGGATGCAGGGGTTGTGAGAATGTGAGGATTAACGCCGTGCTGTCGTTTCAGATTCGGATGCCGAGCGTCTGAGCTCCGGTGGGAAACCTGTTAACGTCAGCGTCGATGATGCCGTAAACTTTTTCCAGCTAATAAACAGAACGTGACGGGGGATTTAGCAGCAATATATTTCACTCAGGAGCAGCGTGTGTCCTCTCGGCTCGGAGTCGTCAATCGATAAGAACACAAAGTTGGAGTGACAGACGTGGAAGAAAAACGCGTCGACTCACGGCTCGGGGTTTTGTCAAACACGTGCACGAACAAAGTGGAACGTTTTAATGGATGCTCGACTAGATTGAGCAGCATTAATTGATTTTTGTTTTTTATTGTTGTTTGTTTATGTATAACAAAGACCTGAGCCGTGGGTCAATAAACACCAGTGAGCATTCTAAGAGAACATAAACAAACAAAATAAACAAACAAACATGTCATTCATTATTAAATAAGTCATTATAATCGCTGGGGTGTATATGAAAGAAACCATGTTTGGAACATGCTGTTATAGAGAACTAATCAACTTCAGGATTCTAACAGCGATTCCAGTCCAGCACGCCACCCTGTTGTTGATGATTTTACCACAACAGCACCACACTGAGTGTTTTTATTGCTGGGATTTGTTTTTCCAGCGCCTTTTTAGAGCAGTGTAATGACATTTGGAAAGCAAGAGCGAACTTGTCTCCTTAAACCTGCCACCAATCAGCCACTGCTGTTAAACAATGCCGTGTTTTACACACATTTCAGTGGATATGCCTGTCCACACAAGTCTGCTCACACACTCATCCCTCCAGTATCACTGAACCCAGTAAACTCCAACAACATTGTTTCCCGAAGGTCCATCATGATCACTGGTCCCGCGGGAGCCTGCGCTAATCAGTTGCTAATCCAGACCAGAGCGCAGGTCGTTCTACTGACTCCAGAGCTCATGATGCGTATTGCACCCGCGGGGAATCAGCCGTGCAAACACCAGGCTGTGGAGCAACAGCGGATAAAGGGCTCGGCTCCGGCGGGGAGAGGTGGGGGGGCAGATCGATATCTGCTTCATTGATTCACTTCTCTGAATGTAAAACGGGTGACGGGTGCAGCGGTTTCACGCGAGCGAACGCTGGTGGATTTAAAGGTGGAGGTTTGATGAGAGGAGGCGGCCTCGTGTTGACAGCTGAGGAGGCTGATTATAAAATCTCTAAAAAGATCAAACGGAAATACTATGGCCCGTGTTTTATTATGGGCTGTGTTTGAGTTTAGGACCGAGATCGTAGAGTTCAAATTGATTGTGTTTTATTAGAACTACTAAAACGGCAACATCTCATTAAAATCGAGAACAAATCAGGGGAAAAAAACACAGAGAAAGACGAAATTCCTCCAATTATTCATGAAATACTGAAACACAAATTAACAACAAAATAATCCCGTAGACATTTTTCTTTTTCTTTACTTTCCTCAGGATCTGACATTTGAACTCTAGGTCTAGTCCCTTGATATACAGTAGACTCTTGATTTCACTACTCTCTCATTATTATTAATAATTATATTTTATTTTTAAAGGAACTTAGTTCATTCAAAAATGTAGAATAGGTACAGGACTTGTGGACATACAGTAGAAGTGTTATAACCCTACATAGTGAGCTCTATGCCTGATAAAAACTCCTAGTTGAGATTTTGTCTGCTGAAATGTTTAGAAGGAAGGAAATCATGCTTTAATATTACATTTTTATATTTATATATTTTATATTTGTCCCAGGAGACCTAAATCATGAGCACCAATTAGTCTAATCTGCATGTATTTGGACTGTGGGAGGAAACCGGAAAACCCGGAGGAAACCCACCAAGCACATACATAGAGTTGGGAATCGAACCTGGACCCACTACACCACCGTCAAAGCCTGCCACCTTTAAAAAGTTAAAAATAAATGAAACAAAGTGTAAAGTCACAGGACGATTCAGACTCTGTAATAAACTCATCACCGACTCTATAAAATCTTGGTTTTTTTTAATTGTTGAAGCTTTGAGTAAAATTTCCCACATGCAGATTTTAATGAAGTGTAAACCTAAAGGTCAAAGGTCAGGCAGGTCCTGGAGGTGCTACGAGGAATGATGAATGCTGCAAAGACATTTCTTCTTTCTCCACACACACACTTGCAATAATGAGATTATAGCATTAATGAGCAGGAGTGTTTTCTGTTTTTCTGTTTTTCCTTGTCTGTGACGTCGTCATTAGTGGGCCTTCTGTGTTTCGTTTCTCATTTTTTCTCATTTTTATTCTTCAATGACAAAAAAATCTAATGTTTTTCTGCCATTTTATACTGAATCACCTCCTTATAGCAGAATCTATTGTCTCTTGTAAAGTCTATGACATTAATGTGCTGCTTAGCTAGATTCTTGTTACTGTATGTATTTTTGTGCATAACCTGTGATTTGTATCCTTTTCAAATATTAAATAAAATTTATATAAAGCTAAATTTGGGCAAAAGTTTGCACCACCCCAACCCCAACTCATTTCGCCGGACAATTGGGGAAAAAGTCCCCCTTTATCGAGATCTTATGCAAAACCTAAAGGAAAAAAGAACATTCTTACCAACTCAAAAAATACTCATATATCTGTAGTCAAGTGCAAAAGTTTTCACTCCCCACCTTATTGAACGAAACAAAGTTATATTCAAACGTAACTTTATTTAAACATTTTTATAATTTATTACGTAAATTAAATGGCCTCGTTTCGTCTCGGGGGTGCACAAACCTTTGCACTCAACTGTAATTGTCAAACATTGATAAAGGCTTATGAATATTATTTTTATAAGTTAGGAAATTTGATTGGTGTGATAAAGATTTGTTGATGTGACAATGTTATGACATTTACATTAAGCCTTTATAACATGTGTCTCTACAATGCATTGTACAGTGTGTATGTGTCTTGTGGAGTCACATAACATGAGATGATTCGACATGACAAACATTAAAAGTAAACTCACTTTAGCAAAGATTCAAGGTAACACATGACATTTTCATAATATGACGTAAAAATGGTTATCGTAAAAAAAAATCTCACACTTTACGAGTGTTAAACATTAAAATGGACAAAAACAGTTCATGCCAGCTGTATCTGTTGGAAGAGGTGTTTGTTTATTACTTGAAATGAAATGTTGGTGTAATGTATGCTAATGAGCACTACCCTTAAATCCACAAGTCTTATGTCACCCTGTCATTAACACCATCAGCTGATTCCAGTTAAAGTAAGCCTTTACAAACATTTAAATAAATTCATGCCAGTTGTCATTAAAGGGTTATGTAGGTGTTACGTCAAGTTATAAACTCTATCCCAGTACTGCATCAATCAGAAGTTAAACAGCTGGCAAAGCAGTTCTCTTAATGGAATAACTCTTTATTTCAGTTGCCATGTGGACTGATGTAGATCTTTTATGTAGCCTTAAACATGCTACGTTTAAGGTTTATGTCAGTTATTATAAAGGCCTTATGCTGTATATGTAACCCAAGTGTTCAAGTGTTTCCTTAACCTGTGTTTGTCAGTTTGGGCCAGTTGAAGAAACCTTTACAAATCTTCACGAAGGACAAACCTTATTCGTCAGTTGACATAAAGCTCTTGTGTCGTATTATAAATGCTACCATTATGAATTTATTTTTTCACAGCCAAACATAAAAATTGAAAAAGAAATCAGTCTTTGTTAGCTGAGGTCTGTAGAAAGAACCATATATAAATATTTATGAAACTACTAGGCTATAAATACCAATGTACAGTACACTGTATGTGCCACTGTATATGTGTTATGTAGCCTCATGAACTCCACCCTTGGAAGTTTGTTCCATGCAAGCAGACACCAAAGTCTCTGTTCTTTTATTAAATAATTGTTTGGAAATGTATAAACAAGGTGTTTATAAACAGTTTATAATGCAAAACCATGAAACAGTCATACAGTACAAGCCCCATGCTGTAGCGAGACGTATCTGGATGTAGCGTGTACATTATCCTGTTTTCTGTTCACTGAGTGATGCTACGCAGGCCGGAGTCGCGGAGTCACGGAGTCGCTGTGCAGACACAGGATGGTTTGTTAATAAGAGGAATGGTGTGTGTGTGTGTGTGTGTGTGTGTGCAGTGTAATGACCATGTGATGGGAAGTGATCAGTGAAATCTGAATACATCATCTGCTGATTAATGCCGCACTGCAGGGATGGTTTCTTTCCTGGGCTGTGTTTTCTTTTCTTCCCCCACTGCAGGGAGGACGTTATGAATCCCATGACGGCGTGAGAGCTTATGCTGGATCTGGGACTGGGACTGGGAAGCCAGAGAGAGTCAGCGGAGGATGGATGGAGGTTTCTGCGCCCGTGGTGTTGAACAGCAGATGGAACGTTGGGGGTGTTACAGGCAAAAAAAAAAAGTCACATTTGTTTTAGTGTGAAGCAGACTGTTGCACAAAATCTCCCAAATCCCTTAAAAAGATTTGAAACAAGAAGGACTTGATGCCAGGATCGTCCACGAGGACGCCTCCGTCGCCAACCAGACTAATCCTTTTTCTCATAATGTGTGTGTGTGTGTGTGTGTGTGTGCCTGGATAGTGCTGACTGAAAAAGCCTTTGAATATGCTTTAAACTGGGGGACTTTATTTTTTCAGATATTTGACCTTGACCCAGGTTGAATCAGTTCCTAAATCCAATCGGTTTATCTACTGGTTGTGATAAAGTTGCCACATAAATCTTATACACACGTTCTTGCAATATGGCGCTAATAAGATTCTCAGATATCTAAAGCCTAAAACCAAACACAGCACAAGGCTATATACCTCAAAGAAATACGTAAGTAAGTAAATAAATAAATAATACTCAGATCCATGAACATTGGAGACTCCTTCCATACATATTAAATACATATAGCATCTCCTTTAATTATTTTTTAAATCCTGTTTTAAAAAAAAAAATTCTGTTACCATAGAAACGCTAATGAATTAGAATATTAACCTGTGATTTGCAGCTATAAGACCTGCCGTTACAGAGAACTAATCAACATCTCCCGACCAATCAGAATTCAGGATTCAGCAGCGTGGTGGTGTACTGGTACAATGAAATATAAGTGCAAATATTTTATTAATTAATAATAATGAAAAAGGAGGCAGTGTCAGTTTACTGAAGAAATGAACGTGATGACGTTAAAACACTTTTCTCAGTAAGGTTTGGTAAATTACTCAGTGAAAATTAAAAATACAATTAGAAACATTAAATTCCAAAAATATTATTTGATATTTGATGATATGAAAATTACTGGGCTGTTAATGTACAATAGATTGATATTAAAATTATATATTATATATATTATATAAATGCTTGTGAGCATGTACATTTGCAAAACTGCTGATACACTGGACACGTGTACACACACACACACACACACATGCTTCTTCTCCCCAGCAACTGGAAATTGAATTAAATCTCCTGGACCTGATTGCGGATCTGATTAAAGTGGTCTCTGAGAGGCCAGAGTCGGCGTTTTACAGGAGCGCACCTGGCACTGAGGGATAATTACTCGCTCAAACCACAAAACCTTTTAGCCTCTAAAGACCCGGCGTTTACGTCTGTCACCGAGTTTACCTGCTGAGGTTATTTACTTACACCACAGCCCGTGCTCTTACACTTTATCATTTCAGCATGTTCTTAGTATTAATGCGTCATGCTGTAATTGTGTTCAATCACACACGGCAGTTAGACAGAAAAGAAAAACAAATAAAGCAAATGGAAAGTGTGTGTGTGTGTGTGTCTGTGTGTGTGTGTGTTACTTATTTCTGATCAGCCTGTATGAATTTTTCTTTATGTTATGGAACAAAGCGCTTTGTTTATACACACAGATTCCGGGCTCATTGTGATCCTCACACACTGAGCAGTGATGCAGACGCTCTTTCCACTTGCTGTTGCGTTTTTATGCCCCCTGGAAACTCTGTGCCTGTTGGAGTCGGCCGTACTTACCCCGTGCCCCCCCCGGTAAAGCATTATGGTTATATACATTTTGTTAATACACTCTGTTCATGCATTGTTTATACTCTGCTTATGCACTCTGTTTATACACTCCTCTAATACACTCGATTTAAACAATGTTTATACACTCCGTTTATACACTCTGTTACTCTGTTTATGCACTCTGTTTATGCACTCCTCTAATACACTCGATTTAAACAATGTTTATACACTCCGTTTATACACTCTGTTACTCTGTTTATGCACTCTGTTTATGCACTGTTTATACACTCTGTTTATGCACTCGTCTAAAACACTCAGTTTATACACTGTTTATACACTCTGTTTATACACTCCGTTTATACACTCTGTTTATACACTCCGTTTATACACTCTGTTTATACACTTCGTTTATACACTCTGTTTATACACTCTGTTTATACACTCCGTTTATACACTCTGTTTATACACTCTGTTTATACACTCCGTTTAGACACTCCGTTTATACACTCTGTTTATACACTCCGTTTATACACTCCGTTTATACACTCCGTTTATACACTCCTTTAATACACTTCATTTATACACTGTTTATACACTCTGTTTATACACTCCGTTTATACACTCCGTTTATACACTCCTCTAATACACTCCTCTAATACACTCCATTTATACACTGTTTATACACTCTGTTTATACACTCCGTTTATACACTCCGTTTAGACACTCCGTTTAGACACTCCGTTTATACACTCCGTTTATACACTCCTTTAATACACTTCATTTATACACTGTTTATACACTCTGTTTATACACTCCGTTTATACACTCCGTTTATACACTCCTCTAATACACTCCTCTAATACACTCCATTTATACACTGTTTATACACTCTGTTTATACACTCTGTTTAAAAACTCCATTTATACACTCTGTTTATACACTCTGTTTATACACTCCGTTTATACACTCCTTTAATACACTTCATTTATACACTGTTTATACACTCTGTTTATACACTCCGTTTATACACTCCGTTTATACACTCCTCTAATACACTCCTCTAATACACTCCATTTATACACTGTTTATACACTCTGTTTATACACTCCGTTTATACACTCTGTTTATACACTCCGTTTAGACACTCCGTTTAGACACTCCGTTTATACACTCCTTTAATACACTTCATTTATACACTGTTTATACACTCTGTTTATACACTCCGTTTATACACTCCGTTTATACACTCCTCTAATACACTCCTCTAATACACTCCATTTATACACTGTTTATACACTCTGTTTATACACTATGTTTAAAAACTCCATTTATACACTCTGTTTATACACTCTGTTTATACACTCCGTTTATACACTCCTTTAATACACTTCATTTATACACTGTTTATACACTCTGTTTATACACTCCGTTTATACACTCCGTTTATACACTCCTCTAATACACTCCTCTAATACACTCCATTTATACACTGTTTATACACTCTGTTTATACACTCCGTTTATACACTCCGTTTAGACACTCCGTTTAGACACTCCGTTTATACACTCCTTTAATACACTTCATTTATACACTGTTTATACACTCTGTTTATACACTCCGTTTATACACTCCGTTTATACACTCCGTTTATACACTCCTCTAATACACTCCTCTAATACACTCCATTTATACACTGTTTATACACTCTGTTTATACACTCTGTTTAAAAACTCCATTTATACACTCTGTTTATACACTCTGTTTATACACTCTGTTTATACACTGTTTATACACTGTTTATACACTCTGTTTATACACTCTGTTTGTACAATCCGTTTGTACACTCTGTATCTACACTCTGTTATTCCAGTCTATACACATTGCTTACACCCTATCTTTATACACTATTTTGCACGCTATGTTTATACACAAATCAAATATATAAAGTAAATATTTAGAGTATTTATCAATATCTCAGTTCATTTTTAAATTGTGCATAAAGTTGGTAATATTGGACACCAGGGTTTTGTTCCATGGAGGCGGATACCCTAATTGAAGATTTACAAGGAAAATCAGGATGTTTTACTTCCAGATACAAGAATCCAGATTAGTTACCATGACAACTGAGTAACCTGGGAGGTAACCAAGGAGCAAAAACACACAAGCATATGTTCATGTCTGTTCAAATCAGAAAATGTATTATTATTATTATTATTATTATTATTATTAGTATCAGTAGTAGTAGTAGTATTAGTATCAGTAGTAGTAGTAGTAGTATTACTATTATTATTATATATTTATCCTCACTAACCATTGTGGGAATTTTCCCATTAATTCAGTTAATTTACATTGTAGATTTAAATAGTTTAAATAAATAAACACAACGCTGCACCTTTAAGTGTTAAATCACTATTCAGTATTACATCATTTCCGACTTTATTTGAAAACATTTGTTTTGTTTTATCCTTCATTTACATTTTTAACACCAAATGTTTCCTTATATTATTGCTGTTTTTTTTTAAGTAGTTTAACATCATAGAAAAAAAAAAATTTTTTGTCTGACCCTTAGTGTATTATTCTCAGCAAATAATTTTGGAGATTGTTATTTATCCACTTAGTTACTTTTATTAAAGAGAAGCTCTAAAGAAACAACTCAGATTCTAGCCAAACCGGGGGTTAAGTCAAGTGGAGTATGAACATGAAACATGCATCCGAGCCTTTAGACTATACTAGATTAATTGCTTTAAAGCTTTGAAGCTCTAAATGCATCTAAATATTCTGCAGTAAATGAAAAGAACCTACACTTTGAAGGAATTCGACACGTAACATTTCTCACATCCATTAAAAAGTTTTTTTCCAGTTGAGCTGAAGCTTCTTAATATTAATATGAAGCCATTGTTTGCTTTTGCTTTCCATTTCAATGATTAACATTTACGTTTTATTTTAAAAGACACGCTCCTGAACCGTTCATTTGAATTCATTCCTCTTCCCTGCATTAACATCAGCATTTGCACACATGTGTGTCTGAGAATTTATGAGTTAATGTAGTCCTTGGGTCTGTGCCACGCCTCAGGCTTTAATATCTTTTGGCACATGCTGGAAAAGATACGGAAAGTATAAGACGCAGGAACATAATCACCACTTTAGCCTTAAAGTCCATCATGGAGACAGATCTGTGAGTGTTTCAGAGTCTGATTGGTCAGAAGGTGTTGATTAATGTTCTATAAGAGCAGCTCTGACAGAAGTGCAGGTTTATACTGATGAGCTTGTTCAAATATGTTACTGTTTCTGTAGTAACAGCTTGTTCATAGAAACTCATATGAATGTAAATACACCAACACATACATGGAAAAGGTTTTGTAAGGAAGGAGTCTCCATCATCAGAGAAGGTTTTAGACATCTCCAGGACAGAGGAGTTACACTTTTCAGGTTCATAGTTTCCTGGCCAGTTGTGCTTTTGTTTGTTTTTGTTTGTTGGTCATACATCATACAGTATATGTACAGTATTGTTACTTTTTGTTGGTGAGAAATTAGGTGATAAATAGTCCATGGATTTTATATTCCAAATATTCACAATACACTCGATGGAAAAGTTGGAAGTAGTGGAAGAGTGGAAGTAAAGGAAGAGCGGTGTAGCGACAGGACCAAACGAGAAAACATAGCAAAAAAAAAAAAGCATATGATGCTTGTCGCCATGGCAACCACACCACAAACTGTACGTTCCGTATCATAACAATGCATCAGCGCATACATATTGTCTTTGTTGACCTTAAAATGAAAACTAGAGCGAGAATATGAAATAAATTATGCCTGACCAAATCATTACCCTGACCCAGAGTCTTCCGGCTTATTTCTGCTCATTTGCAAGTAAAATCAGCAATGAAACATGGAGTGAACGGATAGACAATGAACATAAGCAACTTCTTTACATTTTACATTTATTTATTTATTTATTTATTAATTTCTTTATTTATTTCCCCTGAATAATTCTGATCCCTATTCGAACCCTTACATCCGCTGTCAGATCTTTAGTGATGAATGTATTAAACTGTCAGGAGCAGATGGGGAGGATATCAGTAGGAAATTAAACCCCTGGTTAATGGTCTCAGGGTTTATCAGTGTGGAGTCTACACTTAACACGGCTCATATTGTACAGATCGTGGGGTCAAAGGCCATAAGATGAAGGAAATAAAACCAGATGTGCACATCTGTAATGAAAACGAGCAATCTTATATTGAATAAAGCACTGGATGGATGGATGGCTGGATGGATGGATAAATGAATATATGGAAAGCATAAATACATTAAACACCCACTACCACTACTACTACTACTTACTAGCACTTCTGGGTATCTGTGGTTGAACCCAGAGCAGGTGCTGACAGGATGGGATAGGGGTTCAAGCCCAACCACCACCAGGTTGCCACTGTTCTATCCTTAGGCAAGATCCTTAACCCTACTGTATTTCCCAAACAACCCAGCGACTCCATGCATTGCCTGTGCCAAACCTGGCTGGAAATGATCAGATGTGGTGATGACTAGCATAAAAGGGACAAAGCACAATGAACAAAAGGTTAGCTATTCAACAATTGTGACATTTTGGCTTGAGGCCACAACAGCAGTGAAGTAGCCACACCAGCAAGTAACACCTCAAGCTTGGACACAACCAAACCTTCACACCCTGGTCAAAAGCCCTCAAGTGTGCCAGGAACTGCAAAGCCCCTGGACCAGACATGATCAAGCCTCTCTGGATTAAGAGTTTTAGCTTTTGCTGCACCAAGATCTACTCATACAGTCGCAAACCAGGACTACTGGTCAGAAGGGTTCCAGGTTCAAACTCCAACACCAACAAGTTGCCACTGTCGGACCTTCAACCCTCAACTGCTCAGATGGAAAACAGGATAAAGACATCAGTAGGTGTGGATAAAGGCGTCTGCCACAATGTGTAGAGGACATTTTAATTTGTGGAGAAATAAGGAGAGAGAGAGAGAGAGAGAGAGAGAGAGAGAGTAATAACAACAATCAGGTCCATGTGACATTTAGTTTTAGGACTAACTAAATCACTGCGCTGGTTCAGACTGGTACTTCCTCCAAGGCCAGTAATCAGCATCGCTCCCCAGACGGCTCTATTTCCTGAATTATTCAAAGGTCATGTAGACTCTGCAACTATACATACTATTTCATGCTTATCCTAACAAACCATCCTTCCTTCCACACCCCCCCCCCCGCCCCCCCACCACACACACACACACACACACACAACACGATGTTGCCTATTGTGAGAAAGGTCTCTGTCAATGTTACCTTTTCACTGACAGATTAATTTTCCTGTTTGCTCGAATGTAAGCAAAAAAGCCAAACCTGAGGGAGTTTAGTCCACCAGAACAGTGTGTGTGTGTGTGTGTGTGTGTGTGTGTGTGCCAGCACGTTGTGTCCACAGCCCACGAGGTGTGTGTCTTCTTTTCACTTTTTCCCAGAATGTGTAGGTTTAAGCATGAAGGCAATAAAAGCGTCTGGCCTTAAGGGATTCACGTACAGTAAACGCTTTCACTTCTTTATGCTCCTCCATGCTCCGTGTGTGTGCGTGTGTGTGTGTGTTTGTGTGTGTGTGTATAGATGTACATTTTCTTCTAACTTCAAATGAAATGAAATCACTTTGGCCGTGAGAAATGAAATTCCTATAAGCATGAAATAAAGTTCACAAATGAAAAGTGTATTTACAATTTTATCTAGACTATCTATTTCAGATCTGTTATGTTTTATTTTTAAAAAAATTTAACAAAAAAAAAAACTTCTAGAACTTGACCATCATGTAAACAAGGCCCTCATCTAACTAAATTCTGAACTTGCTGGTTGTCACTGGTGCCACAGTAGGAAATTAAGAGTAAATAATAATAAATGTCGCCTTTGCAAGTAGCAAATACATGCTGAACCGTAACGGACTGTATACACAGTTCTTGGTTAACTGTGAGTTGAAATTCTAACAGTTCGTGAAAATTTGTATGTAAACAACAACAAATCATCATGTTCAGGACTCTACAATCCATCACAAAGAAACATGACCCATGCTGGCTGTTCGCAGGAAAGTTGTACGCTGCTCAAATGATCAAAAACGATGCAGCTTGCCAAATTTCACTTCGATCAGACAGTTCTCGAGAAAGAGTTATCTGATCTGATCTCGAAATGTTCTGGAAATTAAATCTCGAGTGTCCTGCAAGGATCCCCAAACTGAACTCAAACTCACTAAACAGCTTTGAAATCAACTGGAAATGGATCCTCCACAAAATACCAACCTCATGTAGCTGAATAAACACCAACCGACTGAAACACTGCAACATCTAGTGGAAAGTGGAGCTCATTATAACTAAAAGGACGAATCCATCTGAGATGTTCCCCGTGGATACTGTATGCGAATGGCGCCGGAAACTACTACTACAGTGGTCCTGAAGTGCAAAACAAATAATAAAAAAAAAAAAAAACTAAAAAAAACTAAAAACTAATTCAAAACAAAATTAACAAAATGTAAAACAAAATAACTATTTCAAAAACAAAATATTAAAACCCAAGACAAAATAACAAAACCCAAAACTAATTTGTTATTTTCTTTTGGGTTTTGTTGTTTTGTTAAGTCTATGGGTGTCTATATTAAAACTTTTACACCGTTTCAAGTAGCATGTAGTGTATTTCCTTTTAAAACACTATATTTAAAATGCCACTTTATTTAGCAACATGCTACATTAGCAACATTAAACAGAAAAAAAAATTACAGATGGATTAATTTTTACTAAAATAAAAAAGATTAAAGTGCTTTATATTTAACAACCTGTTATGAGCATGTGTAAAATTTGTATACACTTATCAGGTATTGTACACTGTAAAAAAGCCAACTTATAAAAAGTTATCTGAATAAAATTTAAAAAGTAAACTGGACTAATATATTTTTATTTGTAATGTCCTGAAATAATACTGAGTTCATTCAACAAATATGTTGCGTCAATGTTAAAAACTATATAATACTAAAAATGTTTTGTTGAACTTACATTAAAATGTTAGTTGTGCATTAAAGCGTGCGTTTCTTGTTGGCGCGTGCGCATGAGCGCATGGTAGTTTGAAACTTCAACTGCCGGTGTTACTGAAAGGGCAGCATCGCGCCAACAGTTCAATTGTTTCTGCCAGGTTACAGGTGAGTGCAATCAGTTTTAGCTTGTTAACGATTTCGCAGGGTTAGCTTTTTGAGTTTTGAATGATTGTGTTTGAAGAGCAAATTCAAACGAGCCATTAGTTTATGAAAAAAAAAAATACACGAATATTGCAATGAGTTCAACGTGACGTTTGCTAGTCATATGCATTTGCAAAACAAGGAATATAACGTTAACTTTAGGTCCTGTCTATCCGGATGCCTGTTGGCACTGTTTTAACGTTGCTCATATTCTTAACGGTTTTGATAAGTATATCGAGAACATCGTGTGACATTCAGACAATGTGTGTCACTTGAGACGTTTGTTAATTGGTTTCCTCGACTAAACGGCCAATAAATTGTATTGTGGCGCTGGCTATCCAGGCCAACTTTTTTTTTTTTTTGCAATTTAGTAGTCCAGAAATGAAGACACTTTTGGATAAGGAGGTACTCTTTAAGATTCTTTAATATACAATACATATATTTAAAATACTGAAGTACTTTCTTGAATAGGGTAATTAAAGCAAGTTTGCATATCTTTTGTCTGTGTTGTGTGGGAATCCAACTAAACTCGTGATTTTTAGGAATAATTGTACACTCTAAAAAATGCTGGGTTAAAAACAACCCAATCTGGGTTGTTTTTAACCCAGCTGCTGGGTAACTATTGGACTAACTAAATGCTGGGTTAATTTAACCCAGCAAAATGGGTTATTTTTTTAACCCAGCAAAATGGGTTAAATATTCAACCCAAATGCTGGGTCATATTTAACTATAATGCTGGGTTAATTCTACCACATAAAATGGTTAAATGTTCTACCCAGATGTTGGTTCATTTTAACTGGAATGTTGAGTTAATTCTACCTCACAAATAGATTATTATTATTTTCATGTTTTACAGTGAATCTGTAAAAAAAAAAAAAAAAAAAAAAAAAATACCCACGTCTATTAAACAGTTAAATTAATTTGATATAATGGTTTATTAAAAAAAAAAAAAAACTTAAAAGTTTTGCAAACCATACATATATGCAATAAACAACATCCTATTAAATGTTCATAGAAGAAAAAGTTTATTTTTCAAAAGCACAAGAACAGATAATCAACAGCGACATCATTACTATACTATTACTCACAAGGGCAGAATGGAGTAATAACACAAATAGGCTGAGGCAGCTTCTACAGAGCAGGATCTCTTTGTGACATTAGGTATCTTTTCTGCAGAACAAAACTATCCAGCCCTGGTCCCGTTTTAACATACAAACACTGTCTATGACTTTTGAAGTAGGCCTCGCTATTTCATAGCAACATTACAAAAAGTCCTCTACAGGTGCACACTACTTTAAATAGTTAATGTCAAAAATATAAAATGCCTTGAAGCACACATCAACCGCCCCAAGTAGTGTGCATTGCTCCAGAGTCAGTCCCACCAGAATGACGATTGCCTGAGAGCAGCGCTGGTCATCATCTCCCAACGTCAGGATGTACAGTAGGGGTACGGCCTTGACCCTTCAGCCTGCTGGAGGTATTCCACCATGTTGGTGCCAACCTTAAAAAGAAATGAAAAAAAGTTAAAAATTTGTTGAATAACAAAGATTAAACTGAATAAGACTATCAATTTAATGTGTAATAGGATTTATACTAAATAAAAAAATGACAAAGCTAGGGTATAGGTAACCTGAAACAAAAACATGGAGACAACTACTACCAAAACTAAAATAAGCAAAATCAGCATGGCTTTTGGGATAAAGCTCATATATATATATATTAGTCAGACTAGTTGATCTTGTGATCTGTGTTGATTTTAAGCTAATTACCGAGGAGATGCATTGTCATAGCTGGGGTCATACTGGCAAATTATAAATCACCCAAATATTAATACTTCCATCTAGTAGTTATCTGTACAGCTGACTGATAGTTAGTTTAGTCTGAGTCACAAGCAACTCTGGGTAAAGAGGGCTACCTGGTTAGCTTACATGCAGCAGTCATATTTGCATACAACTTGCCAAAGGGGTAAAGGTGTAAAATATTGTTATAACTCGGGAGAAACGCGGGCGACTTTTGACCGCGGAGTAAATTACTAGCTAGTGAAAAACGGGAGGTTAGCAGGTGTGTATATTTGTGAGAGGGTCAGTGTTTTGTAACATCCCAGCATGTTATTGTCTCAAACAGTAAGATTAATAAAGTTCTAATGTTAATGTGGTTGCTAACGCTAGCAACCTAACTAAATGCTAGCGTCATGCTAATACTACAGTTACAGTTTTGTCACCCTGCAAACATTCTACAGAGAAAGATAAAAAGCTCAGACATCTTATCCGTAGCTATTGTCAGCTAAATTATCTTACCTCAGACCAGCCTGAAAGTTTAAGTGTATATGTAACAGTAATAAATCTCACATAAAGTAATAATATTTTCAGTCATATGTGACTTAGGTGAGTGAACATGTGTATACAGACCTTGTATTTAACGTCATTTTCCCTTAAATGAACCGTCATCAGCGGTGTGGGAGCTCAAGAGAGACACGAAGCTCTGATTGACAGCCGCTGAATCCACCGGTGAACTTTGGGGGAGGAGCCAATCAAACTTCAACCCAGCAGCTGGGTTACACAAAAACTACCCAACTCTCTGTAAATAACCCAGAAAAATGACCCAACAGCGGCAACCCAGCGCTTGGGTAGAAAAAACAACCCAGCGTTTTTTAGAGTGTATAATAATTATAAACTATATAATTGTTCCCCACTGTGAAAGCATTGTGCGATTAATCACAAATGATCCTTTTTACTCTCAATTTGAGATCCATTTAATCCATAAGACTTATAAGGTGGTAAAGCATCTGCACCCTTTGTAAACTTTTTTTTTTTTTTCAGGCCAGTGATATTGTCACTCACCGAAAAAGAGCAGCTCTTGAGGGACTGTCACTCGTTCTGCATGAAAATTCGGTTTTAGTACATAGTACATACTGATTTATCACAATGTATAATTTGGTTCAATCTTTGCAGCCAATAATACCAAATCTTTGAGCTTTGCTTTTATCCGGCTGTAGAAAAACTATTTTCTTTTCTGATACAGTACACTGTCACATGCAGTAAAATAGTTCATGTTATATATAAATCATACTGTACTTTACTAAGGTTTGAGGTTTATTTAGATGCAATGTTAATTTATTCTCAAGTTGATCTGTCGAAATAATACAAAAAATCTTCATGCAGTGTTTGAATCTAGTATATTTTGACATTTACTCAGGTTTTTTGGGATTTTATGTACTTTGCTGTTCTGCCGAATAAGAATGCTTTAAACATTGTGGTTCGAGGTTTTGCTCGGATGATTTTACTTATGTTTGTTTTGGGTTTTGGGGCAAAAAATTACTTTTTTTTAGAGCTCATCTTTCAATTCATGTTAAAAAAAGTGGTAGTTTTTATAATTTTCAAATTTTCCAATTATTAACATTTCTGTACTATTTTCTATAAACATGACAAATGCAGAAGACTTCTTATGTATGGCATATCGTAGACTGTATTGTAATGTGTTCAGACAAACTATTAAAAAGAGATAGAGAGATTTGTTTTGTGGTTTATTAAATTTTAATTATGAAAATAATCATGAGCACATTATAGATCAATCTATAGTAATTGCCTTCAGCAGACAAAAAATATTTAGTTCTGTTATTTGTTAGGTAAACAAATATATTTATTAAGTTAACTCAACTTTTTTTTTTTTTACAGTATAGTAATAGCACATGGAATATGCATATAAGGGTCCAGGACTGCAGGCGGCGCTGTTTGGTTTTCATTACTACAGGAAAAAGATTTCTTCTGCTTGAAGACTTGAAAGGAATTGATGTGTGCGCCCCTTATTTTCTTTAATGAACAATGAAAGGCACACATTTATAGTTACACTTGATGATGTTGAGGAACACTCCAGAAAACCTCTTCTCACTTATGTTACAGCAGCTATAGGCAGTTGTTTCCCTCATCAGCCATTTTTGTTTGTTTGTTGTTAATTTGTCTTGTTACTGAGAAACCATAAAATTCTCTGTCTAGAAGATGGTGGAAAAAGTTTAATTTCTGCTTTAACTCTGACACTGGAGACTCCTTCCATAATCATTATTGAAAAAAATATCGTCCTTATATGAAGCAGGTGTTACCTGTGAGACTCATCGCCTATACCGTTTTATCCTGTATTCAGGGTCACGTGGGGCCTGGAGTTTAGGGCACGAGATGGGGTACAACCTGAACAGGGGGTCAATCCATCACACATACAGTATACTCACTTGCACACTCCGGGCAATTTGGAAAGGCCAATTAGTCTTATCTGCAGATCTTTGACTGTGGGAGAAAACCAGAGTACCCAGAGGAAACCCCCAAGCACAGGAGAACATGCAAACTCCATGCACACAGAGACTGGAATCGAGACTGGCCAGGAATTGAACCCGGACCCTTGAGGCCAACCACTACAACACCGTGCCACCTGGAAGGTTTACAGTGCTGACAAACCTTTGAACTTTTCAACATGAGACATTCTGCATATCCTTAGCACTACTCTACTCTACCATAGAAGCTCGCTTTTTTTCTTTATCAGTGAGAACACACGTACCTGTGAGGTGTGATGTGTCTGCCGTACCTGTCTCTCAAATTGAGCTGTTACTACAGAAACGAAAACGCTAGCACGAGTGCATTAATGTGAATTATGGCTCGTCCCTTTAAGCTAACCTCTTGGTAAGTTTTTCCTAAATGTTTGCTTCTGCCACAGTTCTGTCATATACCAAAAAGTGTTCCCATGGGGAACGTGGTGGCAGAATGAGGGTAAACATGTTTAAGTCGGATTAGCCTCGGCGAACGGATCGGCATGCTTCCAGCACACGCGAACATGTGGCCAATTTACAGTGATGGATTACACGTCGGATGACTTCTTCTGCCTCTTCATCATTCAGCGCTACGCTAAACCCTCTGCCTCCATCCCGCACAAACAATTTATAGTGTTTTAGCCTTGTAGAGCCTGGCACAGCTGCTACAGATGTTTCAATTTGTGTAAAAAGCTTCTAAAAGCCATGAGGTGTGTCATTATTCAGGGCTGATCACCGTCGTGGTGTGTAAGCTGGCTGTGATGTTTCATACCTGGGTTTGGGTTTTCACTCGTCACTGGTGCGTGAATTTAATTATTAAATCTATCCAGTATACACTGTATACATGTACATCATTTAAGTAATCAAATTCAAATAATGAAAGCCTACTAAATGGATAATCATCTACTTTTTAATTTTTTTATATAACTTAGTAGTAGTAATAGTTTGATTTGTTCAGTAAAAGCCTAATTACAGAGATTCTTATATTGTATAGGCATGTGATCATATTGTACTCTATTTACTTTAGTTTTTTCTTTCTTTCTTTACTAGTTTGTATATTGATTGTTTTATTATGTGTGTTTTTTTATGTTTTAGCCACCTTATGTTTAATCCTTTAATTAATTAACAAGACATTTCCAAAAAAAAAAAAAAATCATTTTATTAATCAATTTGCTTGTTTGTTTGTATGATGTGTAAACATTTTTAAATGAATAAAACAATATGAAACCTTTTATTACCTTATTATTAATTTAACTTTTTCCCTTTTTGTGTCTGCTTTTAATATTACGACAAGCTGAAACAATATGCTCACAGAAATTACATTTAAGTCTTCCTTTCTTTGGGTTGTATATACTGTACTGTATTCTGCTGACTTTGATCTTTTTTGAATCCCTGATTCATGGTAAAATAAAACATTATTTAAAACCTTCTTTCTTTGTTAACCTGAACATCAGAATGTAGACATGAAAGCTCTAATATAGAGACATCGTAAATTATACGATATTTTTCAATACTGAATTCATGATTTTTTATATAATAAATTATATCAATTCCCTTTAAAACTATAATGTGCTTAACAGTAGAATGTAAAGTGTATAAATGCGTCCCTAGCCTCGTCTCTCCCGACGGTGCATTGCTTCAAGGACACATGTCCATCTCCTGGCTAACACTGATGCCAACATTGTGCATTAGCATAATGGGTGTGAAAACAGCAAGTCAGAACAGCTGCTGTTCCTCGTCTCCCTCTGTCTCGCCCACCGAGCGTTTCCTCATCACTGTTAAGGTCTGGTGAGAGCCCTGCCAGGTTCACTGTGACCTGCACCGGAGTCAGAGTTACTCAGAGACGAGGCATATAACGAAATCAACAGCATTAGCACAGAAGTTCTGGCTGGATTCCTGCTCATGTGTTGAGCTTGCTTTCATACGATTACTGACATTTTTATAATGAATTGTTATCAATTTGCTTTCAAATACATTAAAAGTGCTTAATATCAATAATAATAGTGATATTATTAGTGATGAATAGGAGGATGCAGCAGCTGAATGAAAAGAGTGCAGCTTCGCGATTTCAACATCAGCATTCAGGGTGTTGCTTCAACCAAAAGGGACTCATGGACATTCCAGGAGCTTCTAACTGCTCCGTGTTCCACTAATTGATTTATTTTATTGGACAAGCTTAACAGATCTGCAACATGGCAAGAGGGAAAAGCTCCAGTTCTTATGGCTGTAGAGTCGAACCACTCATGAACATTTGAGCCAGTAAAGCCTAATGAAGTTCTTCTGAACTGATTTACCCTTTATGTGGCACTCATTCAAATACTTGGAAATTAAAATTCTTCAAAAAAAAAAAGAAGATTTTTTTCACTGTTGACATTTAGATTTATTAATGTATTTGTATTTTTTATATTTTATTATATGTAAACTCACTTTATCGTAATGCTTTATCCTGTATTCTGGTTCACTGGGATCCTGAAGCCCATCACAGGAGACTGAGGGCACGAGGCATGGAAGGAGTGCCAATGCATCAGTGGGCACACATACACACTCACACACATAATCACAATCTACATGCAATTTGTGAACACAAATTAGCCTAATCTGCAGGTCTTTGGACGATGGGAGGAACCCAAAGTACCAGGAGGAAACCCACCAAGCACGGGGAGAACATGCAAACTCCACGCACTCATAGACGGGAATCAAACCTGCACCCGGGAGGTGCGAGATGACAGTGCTAGGCACTGAGCCGCCGTGCCGCTCTATTACAGTATATTTAATTATATATATATATATAACAGTATATTTAGTATACACTTCTTGAAAAAAGTATTACCCTAGACCCTATTACCAGGCTAGGAACTAAATATGATAACCTTACTAAACAGGATTTGCAACATAAAAAATTACAACAATGAGTAGGATGGTCAGCTGAACCGGTGTGGTACAATTAATATAGCTGAAAATCAGAGTGAGTTCCTCGTCCTAGTTACGTTATAGCAGCTATAAACACACATAAAGTCTCTTACTAGATTCTCTTGAAGTTGATCCAATACAGTATGAAAAGAAAAAGCAGATTTACAGAGATACTCATTCTTTATAGCTGCACTACTGTCAGAGCCGCTGGAACAGAACATTAATCAACACCTTCTGACCAATCAGGACCTGGAATTGAGCAGCAGCGTGGTGTTAGATTGCATTAAGACCCCCGAATGAGCAGGCGATACTCAGGAATTAGAGAAATTACATTAACTCTAAATGACATCATCTCCTTCGGAAAACTGGGTTTTGTTTGATTTTATTCGACACACAGATCGGCTCCTGCTGACTTCACCACGCAGCCGGGGACTGGAGTGTACCAACAGACGTGATAACTGTATGAACAAGTGTCACTTTCTGTCACCACCTCTTCCTTTCCAGAGACTCAGAGCGTGTGTGTGTGTGTGTGTGTGTGTGTGCGCAGATCTCCCTCTCTAAGGCGTTACAGGCCCAGCGTGAGCTCAGCGTGTCAAGCGCTCACTCAGTGATCAGACAGACTGAAAGCAGTTTGAACTCAGAGAAGCAGAAGTGTTTCCTCAGGCTGAGGAGACGTCCTGAACATGCGAATCATCCATGTGTTTGTTCAGCTGTTTGTCTTCCCCGCATCATCTCATGAGGCGAAAAAAGGGGAGAAGGCACATTCTAGCATTTGAGTGTATTTTAACACAGTCCAACATGTTCACGGTTCCTCCACACTCTTAAATATTGATGTTCTATGAGAACCTCGAAGACTCTATGTTCTGTAGAAAGACAAGTAAGAGTCCAAGGAGAAATAGTTTGAAACCGAGATCTCGTAACAAACCCTTAAGAGCATGGCCATTGATTGGGCAGGTGTATGTACGAGTCAAGATTTTTCCAAAACAGTCTTGATGCACAGAGAGTTTTTGTTTGTTTGTTTTTCATGTTTAGCTCAGATAATAAACGGTTATTAGCTCAAAAAATCATTCCATATTTGACTAGAAAACATTTTGCTTCAGGTTTATACATTAAATATTGAATATAATCATTATTTGCACCCAGACCAATGTAAAAAATGAAACATTTATTAATGTTTTCATTGACCCATCTGATGTTATGTTTGTGATGTTATTCAACCATCAACCATTTTGCACTGATTAGAAAGTTTCTCCAAATGTAAGAAACCTTAAGGGTTTGGTCTTGTATCTGTCCATGTGCCAAAATACAAATTGCTGCATTTACAGAAAGATTCTTAAAATAATTATTATGAGCAATTTGTTAACACATTGCTTCTCCAAATTTTTACCTGGTAAAAATCCTTAATACATACACACATACTTTTTTTTTTATCTTAGTAAAAGGTCACCTTTTATGTTTTTTTGACTACCTTAAAAATTATTGATGATGTGTAATTGCTATACTCCATGATTTTTGTCTATTGTTTATTGTCTATGATTTATTATTATTATTATTATTATTATTATTATTATCTAACGGATGTTGGATGATCCTTAAGGGTAAATAAGGCATCTATCTATCTATCTATCTATCTATCTATCTATCTATCTATGAATTAATTAGAAATATATTTAATTTCACGCTACAGATGATTAGCTATAACTAAGCCTGAAATGAATGTTTAGTGTTTTACATGTGTGCTAGAATAAGATCATATAACAAATTCAGTCAACCTTTATTACATTTACAGTTGCAATAACATTAGAATTAGTCTTACTTTATATTGTTTAAACAAATGTAATTTTTGTACGTTTCTTTGTCTGCTAATATTTTTGTTAAACTTTATTTTAAAGGAGACCTACTGTATTATGCGAAATATCTGCCCGAATGTGACCAAATATAACAAAAGCCCCTCCCATGGCTTTTCCGCCTCCCCTGGCTGTTCTGTGGAGGGGCGTGGCTTAGGAGTAGCTCATTTACATAGATGTTGAAAATGCATATTTAAAAAGGAGTGAAACAGATGGAGAATGAAATATTTAAAATGCATTATTAGTTGTAATCAGTTGTATTTTAGCTGAAGCATTAGCGTGCATACACACACACACACGCACAAACACAAACACATTTGCTTTGAGACCGGTGTTAACTAAAGAAATAAATAAATATTGGAGTTTTTACGAGAATGTCCCTTGATCAGGCATTGACAATTCCATTGCAGACTCAGACTCCCCCTGCAGTGCCAACCTGGTTCATCTGGTTCACTAGAAGAACATGCTAAAGAAGTCAAACAGATAATGCAGGATCCTTGTAGAATTACACCATTTTCTAGACCTTTCTTAAGTGCTGCAGGAATGTAGTATACAGTACAATGGTTTCAGATGTCTGGTCCTGTAGACTTAGAACTATTAAACTAAGAACTATTGTTACTATAGAAACAATAATGGAGACAAGTAGATGAGTTTGAATCTGCTCATATACAGTAGAAAACCAATCAACACCATCTGACCGATCAGAATCCGCGATCAGCGCTCCGACTGGAGTCGGATCAGATCGGCCAGCTCTTATAGTGACATGTTTACAGTTAGCACATTAGCAACTAGCCAGTCCTGGGTGTCAGTGAGCACATGTACAGTAGGTGTAAGTCGGTGGATAGCACTTTCTGGAGGGTATGTTACGCTGCCCCCTAATGGTGTGTGAGCAGTGGTTTTAAAAAATGCATTTTGGCTGGCTTGGTTTGTAACTTTTGCCTTGATAGGTGTGCGCCTTGAACATAGGTGGGAATTGGAGATGATTAAATTTGAGAAAAAATCTGTAAACAGGAACAATCAATCAATCAATCAATTGATTGATGGATCAATTACCCATTGATCAGACTTATAACATGTTCTGAATATAAAACAGCCGGCCAATAAAAACAATCTCAAAGATTCTTTAGAACAGACGCTGTTTTGATTCAGACCTTATATTTAATATTTCATTTCAAGACTTAACTACATTACACACTTAAACTTGACTAATTCAGTGCTCATAAGTTATGCATCACAACAGCACCCCTGCCTTTAGTGCTGAAGCTTCAGTCTGATTACGGGATACTCAGAGAGTGAGAGGTGGTGTTAGTGTTTGTTATTTTTTTCTTATTATAGAGATAATACTTCTTGATAAAAGGGAGTATCTTCTGGGCATTCACACTAACATGTTTTCTCATATTTTAGTATGAATAATTTAAAGGGCATTCAGTTCTGACAAACTTGCTGAAGGGCCAGCGTTACAAACGATGAATTTCTATTTCATCCCTGCGGGTTTATATTAAATTATTAATCCGGTTGTGTACATTACGTACATGACTGTGTGCTGCTAAGAATGAAACGCTAAATGCGTAAAGGCTACATGATGCTTTTATTAGCTGTTGAAATAATGTTGTTAGCTGGTTTTACTTAAAAATCCAGGAAAAGGTTTATTTATACATTCACAGCTATTTTATAAAGTGTATTAAATACATTAAATGCTCATTTTAAAAGGAGCGGAGGTACAGCAGTACTTCTGTGCTTACAGGGTTAAACTGCAATATAAAAGAAATGTGTGCTATAATGTAAATTCCATGCAAAGGTCAATCGTAGCGTAGCTGTAATGTCAGCTTAATACAGTACATAGGAGTGTCTATTTAACCGTACTCACACACTTTCACTTATCCATACCGTTTTATTCTGTATTCAGGGACGCAGGGGCCTGGAGCCTATCCCAGCAGACTTAGGGCACGAGGCGGGGTCCACTCTGGACGGGGTGCCACAGAGCACACACATACTGTATACACATGAACACTCTATGGGCAATTTGGGAACGCTAATTAGCCTGACTGACCCGCATGTCTCTGGACTGTGGAAGGAAACTGGAGAACCTGGAGGAAACCCACCAAGCATGGGGAGAACATACAAACTCCACACACACACACACACACACACGGACCCCGGGGAATCAAACCCAGATCCTTTAAGATAAAAGGGAGGAAAAGATTTCTCATTTAGATTTGTTTGTAATTTCCATTTCATATACTTTATATAGTATATAGTGTGTGTATATATATATATATATATATATATATATATATATATATATATATAGGGCAGTGGTGGCTCAGTCAGTTAAGGCTGTGGGTTACTGACTGGAAGGTCGGGGGTTCGAGCACTGTTGAGCCCTTGAGCACTGTTGAGCCCTTGAGCAAGGTCGTTAACCCTAACTGCTCCAGGGGTGCCGTATCATGGCTGACCCCGCGCTCTGACCCCAGTTAGGCTGGGATATGCGAATAAGCAAATTCCCTCTGGGATTAATAAAGTTCTAATTATTATTATTAATTATTATTATGTTAAATGGCTTATATGGAAGGAGTCTCCAGGGTCAGCTCTTTATCTTTAAGACTGGAGGAATTATGTGAGAGAAAACACCGGCTGGTGAGGGAGTAACTGTACATTTACAAAATGGTTCTTCCTCTAGGTGTCTTTTTTCTACAGTTCATGTGTATAAAGAGGCTTTTTTTAGGGTTTACCATGAAACAAGTACGGGCTTACCTGGAAGAACATGCTCAAGAAGCCTTTAGAATCAGGTTTATTCCATAGTAAGTTTTCACATGCATGCAATTAGTCTTGATAATGTGGTGCACTGGGGACATTAATATGGCTGAAAATTCAGCGTAAAAGTTTAAAAGTAGTCAGTGTTAAATATAAACATGTACATTAAATTAAAAAGAAATGTGAACTAATGTTTTACTGTGACAGACTGCAAAGAGCCTAATGATAGAATGTAAAGAGCAGTTGTTTATGTACCAACCTCAGCAGCGACCTCATTTCCCCTCTCGTCTGCATTCCGCATCATCAGAACACTAATCATCTGTCATCATCTGCACCTGTTTCTCACTGGTTCATGCTCACAAGTTAGACGCTTTTTAATTTTTTTTTTTGGTATGCTTGAATGATTCATAGGTCACCGTGTGGCTCAACACAAGGACTGGATTAAAAGAGAAGCCTGGAGAACTTCTGATCAAGACTACATTAAACATACAAAAAGTCTGACTTTGTGGAAGTGAAATATATCAGAGCTTCTGTCATGTGTGTAGGTGCGAACACGAGCTAGTTTCACAGATGCTCCAGAACACTAATGATATTTATAAAGTGATAAAACGCACGGCGTTGTTACTGTAACTGGCTGCGTAAAGTAACTCGGCTTCATCGCAGCACATCATCGCTCGGTATTTGTTCATCCTTTAGTTATTTTCAGGATAAAACTGAGCAGGTTCCTATACGGTACTAACTCTCACCGTCACGTACGGGGTTTAAAATAAAACTGAAAGCTAGAGTTTGTCATTGTGTCTTTATCTGTTGTTGTGGATGTTTTTACTCTCGTACCGTATGTGTTGATGATCAGTAGATCTCCTAGATGTTGTGATATGTGTTATAAATACACGCACACAGAAAAAAAAGAACAAAAAAGTTAAATGTAAGTCAAAGAAAGCAGTTGGAATAAATCAACACAGAGGTCTGCTTGCTCTGTATTCGATCGTACGCTCTTGTTAAACGTTTGCGTTGAGCTCTGAGTATAAGCCTGCGCTCTGAATCCTAATAAGCTCGACTCTGCACACACTCCTGCACATGAATATTCAAACCCCGACTGTACAAAGAAAAAGGAAAGCTGTGAGCTATTTAAATAGAGCGATGGTAATTATTATCCTTCAAAAATAAATAAATTAATCAAAAACTCTGGATCATATGATGGTTCCTTCCAGTCCTGTCTCGCACCGCTTCCCAGTGTTTAATTACTCGAATACTGCTTTTTGTTTCTTTTCCTCATGGGATGATATTAACTACATTCAAGAACAGGGAACTGTGTGTCATGAAGCTGCAGCACACACTGAAGGGTGCCATTACTTTTTTATTTTACATAGAACATGTTTTTTTTTTTATTTTAGGAATGACTGCAGAGGGATGAATTAAAAGTTTTCCTAATCTTCGTATTGTTATTCCAGTCACCTCCTCGGGAAATCACACACTCGCCTCAGCACACGTCCGAGCATACACACACAAACGCACACACATCTGCACATACACACACACACACACACACGTTCTTCTAATTATGGATTTACTCTTCACAAGAAAGCAAAGTGAGAGTAATGAGTTTGTTTTTTCCTTTGTGTGTCGAGAAGATAAACGGCGATGAAATGAATTCTGCGAGAACTTCAAAACGAGAGACGTGCCGTAATAAACAGACGAGTAATCAGGCGTGGAAACCTGACGGTAGCGTTTCATCTCCCTGCTTTATGGAATGTTAGACTTCACTGAAAAGAAAGTCCAGGATTTATAGGGATTAATAAAATGATTATCCTGCTACAGTAGAAACATAAGAAACGTTCCATCCGTGATGCTCTGTGATGATGTCTCACTGCTGCATACAGAGTGGGTCTTGCTTCTGGAAACATGGACAACGACTAACCTGCTTCATACAACGTGTGCAGCGTGGTGAAGAAGGTGAAACAGTGTCAAAGCAGAGACGAAGAGCAATCCATCCATCCATCCATCCATCCATCCATCCAGAAACCTTTGTAGTCCAACTAGGTACCATGGAGGCCAATGGTGACTGTGGCATTTATTTATTCCCAATACATCTGGTCAACATTCATACTACGGGCAAATTGGGTCACTAATTAGTCTTATCTGCATGTCTTTGGACTGTGGGAGGAAACTGGAGTACCTGGAGGAAACCTACCCAAGGGTGAACATGCACACACACCCCAAGGTGGGAATCAAACCCAGACCCTGGAGGTGCGAGACCACAGTGCTGACCACTAAGAACAATAACAGACTATAAAACACCAACCTTCAGAATGCCGAATACGGACAGATCTCCAGCAGACTTCGAGACTGCAGCTAGCTGTGCTACCGATGCTAATGATGTTTACAGCACTGGTGATGCTCACAGCGCTACTGCTGAGAGTTCTGAAAACTCACTGAAATATCCAACCTCACCTGGCACAAGGGTCATCCCTCCTGATACCGGGTCACAGGGTCACAGACTAAGAGCACCAGCAGCCCAAAAAACCACTCTGTAAGGTCTCAGTTCCTTTAACGATGCTTAAGTGGACGCAGGAGCAAAAATAGGTCTTCTTGTACAGTATCAGGTGAAACACAAAAGAAGTAAAGAAACAGTATGCAGGCTTGAAGCAGGGACATGAACCATGAGCACAAACGATAATCGTGTAAGACAAACTGAGAACCGTAGTTCAGAAGGTGACCTGGGACTCGCCATGGCGGTACTCCAGTCCTGACAACAGCATCCGTCATGTACTCCGCTCTCAATACATTAAGGGAAAACTTAGTCCTGGTTTGACTTGAATCGTACACATACAGTATGAGAAGTGTTCAAGCCAGGACTAAGTGTTCCCTTAATGTTTTTTGAGCTGTGCAGCGGTACCTCGGGCATATGAACGGCCACCTCACAGAGTTTGGCCTTGAAAATGAACAATAAGATGTTATTTTAAATAAATATTTAGCATATTAATCTAATAAGTCTGAATAAAATCTATGTACAAATATTAATTAATTAACACACTTGATTTATTTCCAAATGCTTTATGTGAAATAGATTCACTATAAATATTACAGTATAAATTGTCATTGTCTGATCCTGGACTTTTATAATGAGATTAGAAAGCAACAAATTAAACACTGTTACTTTAATGTGGTTCTACAAGGTTCTACTGTACATTCGTCATTAAAATTAGGTTACAGTACATCCTCCGTGTGTTTTTCATGCTAAATAATACGAACAGGAAGTTTGATTATTAGTATAATAAGCTTGGAACAGCACACTCAGCCAAGGAGACAGAAGGACCACAGCAAGGCATGATAAATATGCTCCAGCAACCCTGTCCAATCAGCGGGACATCACTTCATTCATGTCCTCATCTGTGTCTCAGGTACAGCTACAGTGGATTATTAACCCTGGCTGGAAATACTGCTTACTCTTACTGTCTGTTATTCCTGAAGCCTGAACTGTGATGCATCAAAAAGTGCTGAGACTTGAAGGATCTTCTGCTAACGTCTTGGTGCCAGATACAACAGCACACCTTCAGAGGGCCCTGTGGAGACGTTTTGGTTGCACAAGCAGCATCTACAGTACATCCAGTAATATTAGTCACTTGGTTTTAATGTTATGGCTGATCGGTGTAGATGTTTTTCATGGAAATAGAATGTGGCGTTTTTATTTAACACGGAGGTCAGATTTTTTTCCAGGCTGGGAAACATAATGCTTCCTGTAATTGGAGACTTGATTGGATTCCACCATCCAATTACTTTTCATGTTATTATCATTACATCAGCGTAATCCTTACTAATTTATCTTTTCTTTTACTCATTATTTTTCCATCTCTCTGATGTTATAAATGAAGTGTTTTTTATATATACTCTGCTTTTATAATGAGGAACTAATCATTCTGTGAATGATGTCCAATTATTGATATTAAGTCTACAGTGTAATAAAAAGTTTATAATAATAATAAGTGTATACTGTAATCACCAATGATTTTAGAAGTTATTTTTTCTTTTTTAATACTCCATGCACTATTCTACACAGTCTTACGTGTTATAGCCGCGAGCTCTAAATGTGCTGCAGGTCCACACGTAGTAAACAGTGATATCACATCAGCATCAGGCTGAAATGAACCTCCTTAATAAAGCGTCCCTCAGCGTGCCGACGGGGAACTCGGACCGCCTGTCACTTCCCATTAACCTCCTCCTGACCACACAGGATCAACGCATCACCTCCATTAAACTCAGACTGAGCTATATGATCAGAGCTATATTAAATGGAACCAGGCAAACACTGGAAGTCATTTAACCTTACGGTACATGTAGCGGAAATGTTGTGTTGAAGGATAAAGTGAGCTTTATAATGGATTTCATTTTAGGACATTTATTGCAAGATTTGTTTTCCCTATAAAAGCAGGCTTATTTTTTTCTTACTTATGATCACCCATAAAAAAATTACAATAAACATTTTAATTGTCCACAGAGAAATAATTGTTTCCATGATTTCAGGTATGAAAAAAAGAAATGAGGGTGTAATGATGTTACGAGCTTTGCTGTTCCGAGTTGATTCTTGGCAGCGCCATGTAAATTAAACCTCAAAAACAAAACAACCATATTTCCCCCATCACTAGTATATAAAATTTTAATTTATTTAAACTCCAAAGGCCAGTTTATCTAAAGTAATCTGAGTTGAATGTACACTGACAGAGACTATTTAATAAATAATGGATGAAATAACTCTGTATACTTTGACACAAAGCTAGAGGAAATGATTATATGTTACCATATCAGTTTAATTTGTTTACTTCCATGCACTTTTGTTTCAGATTTATTCCTGTCTCTGTCCCCGCTGGTCTATTTACTGTCTTTACCCACATATTTTCTGTTCTACTCTCTTTAGATTATCTGTCCACTATCTTCTGGTGTTCTGCTTTATCATTTTTGTTCATAGATTTTCATTCATAGATTTTCTCTTACCTCAGGGCTTTACCCTGGGCCTTCCTTTGTTTTCATTGTACAGACTTTATCTTGGTTTTATCTGAAAAAGGAAAAGAAAAATACATTTCCTAGCACCAATGTCACTTTAGGATGAGTTTTTCCAGGGAATAGGAAACTGAAATTATGGTACCGCATGTGCATTTACTTCTAAAGTAATATAAAGTGCATAATAGACCAAATAAAATGTATTTAATTTCCTATCATTTAAATTCCTTTTTTTATTTAGTGTAAAGAACTTCAGCAAACACTTGTTTTTAAATGTGCCTTAAAAGTAGACCTTTGGAGTACCTCAGGGTTCTGTCATGGATCCACTTGTGTTTATTGACTGTTTTTAGTTCTATCTGCCTAAATCGCAATATATTCCATCACTACCACTTGACCTTTAAAATCTTCTAAATCTTTCTTTAAATGGCCCCAAGATCATTATTTTTATTTCATTTTTTTCACACAAGTTCCTGGAAAATAGACCTTATTTTATTAACCCAAATTTCACAATGTATTTATTAATCAGTCTTTAAACACTCTGTAATACTCTTGATCATCAGCAGGTGTGCAGACCTCTATAAAAGCAAAAGTCTTGGCAGTTTGCTGGTCTTTAGCATTCAGGTGTGTGTGTTAGCAAAATAGCGAGAGGGAAAGACATAAGCAATGGTTAGAGATAAAAAAGTAATTGTTGCTGCACATGAATTAGGAATGGATTATAGATCCATTTCCAAACAATCTGGAGTTCTCCTGTGAGAAAAATGATTTACAAATGGAAAGCCTTTTTGTTATTTTGTCTGCTTTTGTTATTAAACATCTGCATTTTATAGAGTTCTGCACGACTGCTGATCTGATATAATTAATAAAGTGCTGATGATTAGCAACACCTGTCTCCGACTCACCCCCCTTAAGGCCTGTGGTAGCAGTAAGGGTGTACTTAATATTGCAAACATGTGTTTATATATATATATAATAATAAGACATGGTTAATAATGACATGGTGATTTTTTTTTTTACACAAAAGCATAGAATTAAAAGAGGGCGTACTAACTTGTACACATGAATGTAATAGTATAAATCCAATTGACAAAACATTTTGACTCCCAAGGGTTATTATTTCACTGTAACGTGTTGTTAACTGTGTTTGGGATTTATATTCTTGGAACAAAAGCTGGACAAACTGATTTATTTCCCAATTACTGTGTGATCTATGTGTGATTTATTTATTTTATTTACACATTAGATACACATTAGATACACATTAGTATCTTTAGCAAATGTATTTGTTTACGAGCTAAGATGTGAACTACATTATGTCTCTCCCATTTTCTTCCCAAGAAATGATGCTCTATGCATTTAAACCCAGACTGAACCCAACTCTGCTCCCCCTATCCACGCTGTGGCACGTATACAAGTCATGCATTATTCAGCAGGTGTTCCTAAACATCTTCCGCATCAACCCTTTCACTGCTTCATATAAACTGACAAGCCACGAATGGGGACGGTTACAAATGAGCATGTTGTTACCAGGGCTGTTTTTTTTAAGACCAGGACTCTGTGTTACACTTCACAACACTGGGTGCAGAACTGATGCTGAATGCACAAGCAGGCAGAGATTCTACATAAGCTGTATGAGATCAAAGCCTTTTACAGACCAGATATATGGACTATTCATTTTAGCTGGCAAAAGCACTGTTATCTCTCTCGCTTGTGTGGAATTGTACAAGTGTTGAGCCGACCTTTATTATATTGGATGTGGCATGAGGAGAGGCGGGAAATGATTTTGTCCTGTTTCTACTTTTAACATTTACAAATGTCCAAAAAATACAGTCAGGGTTGAAAGGTAACTAGGTACATTTACTTTTTTACTCTAGTTATAGTATATATTTTACATATCTGTACTTTACTTAAATAGTTTTATTAGAGACTAGCTTTTTACTTTAACTTCACTACTTCCTACAGCAAATACTTGTGCTTTATACTTCACTACAGGAGGCCTTATTTCTTTTTACTGAAGTGAGTAATTCATCTTTTGCACAGGATTTGTGCACTTTGCCCACCACTGAACATACTGTAGTAGTGATGAGTGAGGAATCTATTATCTAGTAGGAAGAATGTTCAGTCACAGCCTCTCCACCAAAACTTCATAGTTATAGTGTTATTCTACACAGCAATAAAGCAGCACAATGTAAGATTTATTCCTACTGTCAAACATGGTGGTGGTAGCATCACGTTACAAGTCACCAGTGGCTTCTTGGCATTTTCTCGGACTAATTCCCTCCTTAACTGGTCATTTACTTTTTGTGAAATGCCTCCTTTAAGCGCTGCACTATGTTCATTTGTGTTATGATTTTTAACATAACTATACTTAGGATGTCGGATTAAGAATGAGTTAGAAAACACAAACTAATGATCTTACTAGCATGTGTATAAACTAAAAAAGAAGCTTAATGGGTAATGATTCCATGGTTGGGAATAAATTTCTCAATTCTTGAATTTTATTTAAACACTGAATTTAAGAAAGCTTTTAAAATTTTACATTTTGCCCTTTTTTGTTATTAAATAAGTAACAAGGATCAAGCAATAATAAAAATAATAATAATAATAATAATAATAATAATAATAATAATAAACATTTTAATGAGTTACTATATCACCTTTTGTTCAGTTTATCATTTAATTTATATTTAAAAATTTAAACAGCCAACATAAACCTAATGCTTAAAACTAATGTGAAGTCTATCATCTAAACACAGAAATACATCTAACATTATAACATGAAGAACCAAATAAACCGTAACATGCTGCAATGAATGCTGAGTTAACTGAGTATTTAAATTATAATATATTTTTAAGATAATATGCAGGTACAGTGAGCTATTCCAAGAAGGAAACCCACCAAGCACGGGGAGAACATACAAACTCCATGCACACAGACCTGAACAGGGAATTGAACCCGGGACCAGGAGGTGCGAGGCTACAGTGCTAACCACTACGACACTGTGCCGCCACTGTGAGTAAGGACAGTAATAAATGCTGTTTTATTAATGTATAATGTTATTTTCAGACACCTGCATCTAGGTTGTTTTGAAGGAAACTTTACCCGGTTTTGAAATGTATTTTTATTGAAACATCAATGGTACACAAATTGCTAAATTCAACCTGAAAGACATGAATCACACTGCGTCTGTCAGAAAGACTGACGTCTCTCTTTCTCTCTCTCTCTCTCTCCCTCTCTCTTTAAATGCTGGTCTATCTGAATTTCTCAGAGAAATGTTCAAGGAGACAATTTCCCACTTTCTCTCTCAGACGACCCGCTGCTTTTACTTGCCCTCTTGCCATATATAATTAGGGTGCAGGAGGGACAGAGACGCTGGGAATCTATTTCACCCAGACAGCGAGTGGAGAGCATGTGAGGATGGATGATAATGTCCTGAACGCAAAGAATCTGAAATGATTTATAACCTGAGACCAGAGTCTTATAGAGTCTTATCTTACACTGACTGAGTGTGAGTGTGAGAGTATCCTCTGCCATGGGGACGTTTAGCCCCGATATCAGTGTGTGTTTGGAAGTGGACCTTCTCTACTTATGAAGAAAAAAATAATAACACAGCAATAAATCACTCTTTTTTTCTATTTTGAAGAAAAGAAAAACACATAAGACACTTCCCTCCTGAGTATATTAGAAAACTTACAGCTTTTAGTTTTGACACTGGAGACTCCTTGCATAAATGTACAAATGGTGTTCAAGTCAAACCGAGAAAATTTAAGTGAAATTTAAAGCATGAATGTGATTGACATTTACAGATCAACTTCAAGCACAGTCTTGTCCTCGCTCCAATTCATTTCCACAGGTTTGGGTCATTAAAGGAGTTCCTGGGAGGCCAGTGTTTCAGACGGGAATTGGACAGACAGTCTGATCATGGCTCCATTGTAGTGAGAAAACTTTCTACCTTGATGGTGTCCAAGCACTAGTGAAACACTGGGATAAGTACATTAGTGTATCAGTGGATTATATAGAGAAATAAAGGGAGTTTTTATTCTCTACAATCAAAAGTCCCACTTTGACTTGAACACCCCTTGTAAAGTAAACATCTGCTTACAGGAAATCTAAACGTCCTCGGGAAATCCTGTGAATGAGCTGTTACTATAGAAACGGAATCATATCACAATGAGCACATTAACGTACACTTACGTCATAAATTAACACCTTCGGACCAATCAGAATCCAGAATTTACTAGCTCTACGAACACTGCATTTGACACGATTAAACATCGTACTTGAAAGCATGAGCGAGAGAGTGATGGAGGATAAGCACTTCAGCGCTGACCTTGTTCACTCAGACATGTTGTTGCTTTTTGTGTTTTCCCCTTTACAATCGCAGCATCCAGGGTTCCTCGCTCTCCGTCCACCCGAGCATGTTTATTCCCACAGAACCCCTGTGGACCTGGACCTGATTGCCACTTTATTCTAATACTGAAGACATTATCTTGAGAAATGGACTGGAACAGGACTCATCAACACTGAATGTCATGTGACCGAGAAGGATAAAAAATAAAGAAAGGTTTTTTTTTTTCCCCTCTTAACCTTAGGGTTCTGGGACATACTGGTTCAAAGAGTATTTAATGTTTCAGAGAATTTTATTTCTATATGCATTTCCGGCATGTAGTTTGAAGGAACATTGGGAATAAGGTTTCCATAATGTGAATTATTATTATTATTATTATTATTATTGTTGTTGTTGTTGTTGTTGTTGTTATTATTATTATTATTATTATTATTATTATTATTATGTAGCAGTTGTTGTTGTTTTAGTAAAGAAAGTACTAATATGATGCTTGAGCAGATAATTTGTATTAAATTATAGGCACTCTCATGTTCAACACAACAACCTCAAATTCCTAAAAGAACCTGCTGAAAGTTTACTAGACCCTTAGAAAATAAAATAAAATGGACAAAGTAATGTTATTTTTATTTAACCTGATCTGATTTGCTTACGGAAATTTCATCATTTTTGTGGTATCACATCTAGCTTTAATGACAATTCATATTTTCCCCTTTTTTTGTATTTGTACTGTATAAGTGCGTCTGTAGCAGTTTATTGTTTTACTTATTACCACGTGTGAGAGTACTGTAGGTCAGTACGGCCCGCAGTACTGAGGAGAGAGCAACCGCTTGACAAAACTCACATTCACACCCAGTCACAGAAGCACTTTCAGCAACAACACACACCTGATAACGTTATGTCGTCTTAAACAACACGCCGTCTCTGCAGTAATCACTTCTATGTCGTTCTGAATCGCCTCTAAACCATCCCTGTTTATTTATTTATAGCTACAAAGCTAACTAGCTTCTTACGCAAGGCTGAATCCCAAATCCCTCTCTAACCCCTGATCAAGGGCACTACTTGGTGTGTGGAACAAGGGATTGTACAGTGCACTATCTTTCCATTTAATGCTATTTGAAATACTGTAGGCAATAAAATGTTTTCAGATGAGCATTTAACTGTGTACAGATCACTGTACTGTATACTACTGACTCAATTAGACCACTCCGTAAATATAAGATGCTGCTGAGTCTTAAAAACTCTTTCATAATATAAGAATTTTGACTTGCACCAAGATGTTCAGAGAGTGACGTTTAACAAAAGCCACTCATTTTTAATTAGAAGACAATTTTTATTTGTGCTCTAGAGAAACTAAGCCTTAATTTTTGCCTTAAGAACTGCAAGAACTCATTCGAGCTGACAAACTAAAGTTGTTCAGGAGCTGCGTCAGTGGAAAGCCAAGCAAAGTGAGTTTACACTTTTTTTTTGCATTTTGTGCAAGATTTAGTGAAGACGTAGCACCGCGGGTCCCGAGAATGTTATCAATGATGGTAGCAAGAAGAAAAAGGAGACACTTTCAATTTGGTTTTTAAAGCAGCCGGTGCCAAGTGGAATCATAAAGTAAGATTAAGTGAGGTTTAATGTCTATTTATTTAATATTTGACTTATTTACATGTCTTTTCTAAATGTTTTGATTGTTTCTATATGCAAAAAATATGATTATAGTGTTGGAAATTGGTAATATTGGTAATATGTTTTACATTTACATTATGTTTTATGGGAAAATGTGTTTTGCAATACGTTCATCTCCGGAACGGGTTAAATTCGTATGCCAAGGTACCGCTGTATACATACAGTAGATACATACTGTACAAAGAACAAAATTAACAAAATATTAAATTCATTTATCTTTAATAGAATTAAAAAAAAAATTTTATTCTTTATTGATTGATTGCTAGAACTTGGAGCTACATGTCCCTCTCACACCTTAAGGAACCTGCAACCTCAGGGACAAATTACAAAAAAACTAGGGTGATAAATAAATGAAAACATGCTAATTAAAACATTACCGGTCACTATTTCATGGGGTTCCAAGTCTTGGTAACAATTATAGGCAAATTTAATTACTAGGAAGTTTTTACTCAATTGCACAAAAAGGAGACGCGGACGCAGCAGGCGCTTTATGAGCGCGACACAAGGCCTCTTTGTGCTTCACCGGACATTTTCATCGTTTCTTTGTTTTTTTTTAATCAAACAGGCACCGTGCCAAACACTTATCTCAATCGCTTTCAGGACTGTGTGATTTACACACACACACACTGGCACATTAATGATCTGGTCGAGACACTAGCACCCTCAATATTGCTGTGTTCACACATGAAGGCGTAAAAAGTGAAGGTTCAGGTTAAAAACCAATTTTGGTTATTTTTTTGCAAAATAATTAAAAACTGCTTTTAACCACAAAGTTAATGAATCTGCATTTCTGATTGGTCTGAAGGTGTTGAGTAATTTCCTATAAAATTAGCTTTGGCATGTGTTATTGTTGCTATAGTAACAGATTTAGGACTTAGAAATGATTTATAAAACATGTGAAGTCATTAATGAAATTTACACATTCATTTATTTTAGTAGATTAATTAATGGAAGGAGTCTCCAGTGTCAGTGCTGTTTATCAGTTAGACGTTAAACTGTAGCTTCTCTGAACAAAGAGACTCTGGTGAGGGACGAGTGTTTATAACTGCTAGAACGTAAGTGAAAAAGAAAGTTATTTTGCAGAACATGAATGGTTAAAAAAAATATGATGACATTCTTTAATAAATATGCTCGTAGTCATTAAATTTCTGTGTTACTGTATAAGGGGAATACTGTACGATACTCCACCACTTATTATTTTCCTGTAGCTGCACAACACGGAGGGTTTCAATCCTTATGACAGGGTTTTAATCCAAAGTGAGACAGAATGTAGAAGAGCGAGGTGTTAAAGATTCAGACAGTGACACGAGTGTCAGAAAATCTGACTTCACACAAACTGACTGGAGAAAGAAATAAGTGCCAGAGACAGTCGTGAGTAAAGGGTGAGTAAAATGCACCAAGTTGAAAAGTCGCTTAAACTCTGACTGATGCAAAAGATGTGCAAACGCCTCGGGGAAATCCACTCCAGAAACCTTCAGATCAAAGGAAACTTATTGTGAAAAGAAATTCGGTCAAAAAATAAAGGGAGAACTTCAGGTTTAATACATTTATTATATTCAGAAAATATTACTGAGAACATCTATCTATCCATCCACACCCGCAGGCCACCTCATTAGATACACGGTTGTATCCTAGGACTGGGTTGGAGCCCTTTTGCCTTCAGAACTGCCGGAATTCTTCATGCCATAGATTCAACACGGCGCTGGACACATTCCTTATAGAGTTTAATCCATACTGACATGAGAGCATCACGCCGGTGCTGCAGGTTTGTCAGCTGTGGGTTCATGATGCCGATCTCCTGAACCTCCACCACGTCCCAGTGCTGCTCAGATCAGGTGCCTCTGGAGGCATTGTGAGAACAGTGACCTCACTGTCATCTTCAAGAAACCGGTTTAAGATGATTTTAGTTTTGTGAAACAGTGTGTTATCCTGTGTGTATAAGGGGAAGGACACGGACAACAACAGTACTCAAACCATGCTCAAATTGTACTAAGGGGCCTAAAGTGTAGCAAGAAAATCTCCTCCACACAAAGACACCACCACCACCACCACCACCAGCCTGAACCGCTGATACAAGGCAGAACGGATCCATGTTTTTACATCGCCAGATTCTGACCCAATCATCCGGAAATCAGAGCATGAATCCAAGTAGATCAGCAGTTTGGAAAACACTCAGATCAGCCTGTCTGGCACCAACAACCATGCCACATTCAGAGTCACTTAAATCACATTTCTTCCCCATTCTGGTGATGATCGGCTTGAACTTCAGCTGCTTGTCTTGACCGTGCCCATGTGCCTAAATGCATTGAGTTGCAGCAATGTGATTGGCTGATTAGATATTTGTGTTAATGAGCAAGAGGCACAGACATGCAGAGTAGGCTAATTGGCGATTACAAACATGTGTGATTAAGTGTGTGTATGTGTGCCCTGTGATAAATTGGCACCCCATCTAGGATGTCATGCCCTGAGTCCCCTAGCATAGAGTCAAGCCTTTCTGCAACCCTGAACAGGATAATCACTATAGAGAATGAATGAGTGAGTGTTAACAAGCAGTTAAACAGATGTACCTAATAATGTGGCCGGTGAGTATGTACGTATGCATGTCTGTATCTATCCACCTACTTTTAATAGACAACTTTATTTTGTCAAAATTTACAGACTGTTTAATGATTTTCATGTTTTCCTGGGGTATTAAATGTGTTATTAATAGGTCCTTAAAAAATCTTGTTTTTTATAATGGGGGAAAACTAATGAGTTCCCAAAAAACAAACAAACAAACAAACAACAACAACAAAAATAAAAAAAACCAAGAAGATACAGACAGTAGAAAAAGACAAGGATGCAGAATAAACTTCCTGCAATCAGTTTCAAACACAAGTCTCCATCAGTAAACAGTTGGCGCTCTCAGCTAAGTGGACTTCATCTAAACTAAAACAGATTTCCTGTTATGTAACTTCATTTTGACTGTATATGTAGAACGCAGTTATAATGTGGATATATTTATGGTCTCGCTATCCGGTCTCTCCCAGGTGAGATGAGTACCTATTCCCATCTCATGCTTCCTCTCAGGGTTTCTTCCTCATGTTCATTATTGTATGAGGAAGTCTGGAGTGGCAGAGAAGTATGTTAGAGTGGTGCAGGACATGTATGAGAGCTGTAAGACAGTGGTAAGATGTGCTGTAGGTGTGACAGAAGAGTTCAGGGTGGAGGTAGGTCTGCATCAAGGATCGGCTCTAAGCCCCTTTTTGTTTGCTCTGGTGATGGACAGGTTGACAGATGAGGTAAGACAGGAGTCCCCATGGACTATGATATTTGCAGATGACATTGTGCTTTGTAGCGAGAGCAGGGAACAGGTGGAGGAAAATTTGGAGAGGTGGAGGTATGCTCTGGAAAGCAGAGGAATGAAGGTTAGCCGCAGCAAGACGGAATACATGTGTGTAAATGAGAGGGACCCAGGAGGATCGGTGAGGCTACAGGGAGCAGAGGTAAAGAAGGTGCAGGATTTTAAGTACTTGGGGTCAACGGTCCAGAGCAATGGAGAGTGTGGAAAGGAGGTGAAGAGGCGGGTACAGGCAGGTTGGAATGGGTGGAGAAAAGTGTCAGGTGTGTTGTGCGATAAAAGAGTATCAGCGAGAATGAAAGGAAAGGTGTACAGGACAGTGGTGAGACCAGCGATGCTCTACGGCTTAGAGACAGTGGCGCTGAAGAAAAGACAGGAGGCAGAGTTGGAGGTAGCAGAGCTGAAGATGTTGAGGTTCTCTTTGGGAGTGACAAGGATGGATAGGATTAAGAATGAGTTTATCAGAGGGACAACCCACATTAGATGTTTTGGAGATAAAGCCAGATTGAGGTGGTTTGGACATGTTCAGAGGAGAGATGGTGAATATATTAGTAGAAGGATGCTGAGGTTTGAACTGCCAGGCAGGAGGTCTAGAGGAAGACCAAAGAGGAGATTTATGGATACAGTGAGAGAGGACATTAAGTTAGTTGGTGTGAGAGAAGAGGATGCAGAGGATAGGGTTAGATGGAGGCAGATGATTCGCTGTGGCGACCCCTGAAAGGGAACAGCCGAAAGACAAAGTTCCACATCTCTGGCGGTGTTCCCCTCAGCACCATCACCTCCGGCTGCATGCATTTTGCATTTTAATATCCAGAAATGTATTCATGTAAAGCTGCTTTGTGACAGTATCCAAAGTTGAAAGCACTATACAGATATAACATTATTGAATTAAGTGTGTACAACATACTGATATTTAAGTCATTCAACAGCGTCATGTCTCCAAGTTCCAGAAATTCTTGCTGTTTTCCAAACACTGTATTCACCGTAGACACTGTAAACACTGGAAGCAAGTGGAGTTTCCGGTCACAGTTATCTAATTACTTACCCAACACACCTGTTCATCATTGTCCTGCTTATACTGTATTTTTGATTTTTATAATTGTGACCTCTGTTTGTTTAATCACATTTTGCCCAGACATGTTGATATTGGATTGGAATGTTTTCTGAATGCTTATAAATGAAAATGTGCATCTGCTTCCAAATGTCTGGAAAAACTCCAAATAGTTACAACTATTAAACCTCACGTCTGCTCAGATGTTTTTAATGAATTTAAGTGCATCATTTGGACTAAACTTCACTGGAAATAGAGTTGCAGATGTGTCTCGTCAAATGAGAAACAAAATGAAATGGTTTAGTCATGAGAAAACCTCTACAACAGAATACGATGAATTGTAGTCCATTCCGAGCTGTTTTCTACAGTAGCTTATGGGGAAACAGATGATTATTTGAATTCTAATGAGTAGCAGGAAGACATCCTTAAACCTGAGGAAATAAAATAACTTCAAATATGGATGTTAGAGAACAAAGATCATCTCCAACCTTATTACAGCACTGTTATTCTTTAATAAAAAAGGGCTGCCAAAATTTTCCATTCCAGTTCTCCCAAAGGTTGGTCCATCCCCAATCCCACAATGACTGATGGGTTGGTTAACAGAGTCAGGTGATAAGGTTTTAATTAAGGCTGAGAATTCATGGGTGTGAGAACGGAGAAGATTTGCCTCAGGCGAGCTGAACACACACGAGCCAATTTGCTCTTAAATGAGTCACCAAAAACCATTTGATCTGAGTCACTGAGGAACAGAAGTGATATAAGTGAGTCATTTTAAGACAGATTAATTTTCTTCTCATTTGTAGGGAAATAAAAAATCTTGTCAAAGCCGTTCCCTAATTTAAATTTAGTTCCCTAAACACTGCACGGCCAAAAAAAAAAACCCCAAAAAACCTTGAACATTTTAATATTTCACTGGACCGCCCCTTGCTTTGATTACGGTCATGGCACATCATTTTTTATATTCAATGTCGCAACATTTATTTTAATTCAAAGTTACATTAATTTCTCTCCAAGATCTTGTATTGATGTGGAGAAATTCAAAGTCTTTTCCAGTACACCCAAAAGATTCCGACTGTGGTTAAAGTCTGGACTCTGTGGTGGACGATTCATGGATAAGAATGATGTCTCATGCCCCCTGAACCACTCTTTTACTATTTGATCCTGATGACTCCTGGCATCGTCATCATCAGACCAACAGAAGCGCCCCAGATTATAACACTGCCCCCCACAAACTTGTACAGTAGGCACTATGCTTAATGAGGCAGTAGTGCATCACTACGTTCTGATCCGGACGTGCCCATCACTCTGGAACAGGATAAATCTGGACTCATTAAACCGCATGATGATTTTTTATCACCCCACAGTCAATTCTTTCTGCTTACTCAGTGATAGGTGGTTTACTTAAGGCTACGCAGCTGTTTAGTCCCAGTCCCTTGAGTTCTCTTCACATTGTGCATGTGGAAATGCTCTTAAACATCATTCTCCTTTTTTTATTTTGGATTTGATTTCACTATGCATTTAAATGATCTTTCATTATTACAATTTATCTCTTCTGGAATAAAGTAACATTTTTGCCACATCAATGGGATGTAACATAATAACTATATGCTTAGTTAAATACAGGTGGTGATTTTTTTACTTTATTTTTTGCTGGTCAGTGTATGTTTCTGTATGATTGATTTTATTAATGACTTGAAGATAAATCCTCTTTTACAGTACTTATAAGGATTAGAGATTCACTAAAAATGAGACACTGACACTGGTATCAGGTATCAGTTGATGGTAAAAAGCTCCAGTATAAACATCTGACACCAGCTGATACTACACTACGTCACCCCAGTGTACACTGTCAAGATAATAAACAGACATCATGAGACCGACATCTCGGGGTACTTTACTAATAATTAGGCCAATCAGAGTAACGCCGACCTCAGCTCGTGTTTTGTTTAAATGTCAAGATGAGAGAAGAACATCTTCAAGATAAGTCCATAAAAAATGAAAATGTCTTCAAACGAGACATGGAGAGAAGAAAAATCAGCTCTTATGTTCCAGTATATACGACCATGAAGCCATGAAAACAAACAAGTTACTCTCGGCTACACAGCTGAACGGAAACGCTAGCGTTACTTTGCTAATGTTATAAATTGCACAAACGCACACACACTGGGCTGTTATTTACCGCGGCGTGGCTAATCAGGATAGCGTGTTCTCCTCGTTTATTTTCTGTTTCCTTTCTCTAATGTATAGCTTGTGATGCTTTGTGCAACAAAAGTCTTTTCCCATAAAGAAAATGAAAGAGGCTTCATCAAGCTGATTGCACAAAAGCCTTGACTCGTTATTAGCCATCACGGAACAATAGCATCGGGACCAAACAAACACACACTGCTTTTGAGGTTCAAAAAATTAAGAGGATAGATAGAAATCCGGCCTTTTCAAGGAACCACAATGCAAACGGTTGCTATGACACTAGATTGATGGGATTAATGTGTTAGGCATGACAGGCAGGACAAAGCCACAACCCCCCTCCGCCACCACCCTACCACCACCACCATACACCAAAGACACAGAAGACACACACAGCAACAAGAACCAATTAACCTCGTCACTGTCAGACCCTCCACTTCAACACAAGAGCAAAAAACAGCATGGTCTGTCACCAGCGCGTGCCAATCATGTCGTAATCTTCACCACCCTCGCACACTGTCCGAGGAAATCCAGCGCTGCTTTCACGATTAAATGACTTCCCATTGTCCGCCGCCCCGCTTCCCGTTCTTAATCAGGAGAACAAAAGCGAGATCATCAGAACAGATGCTGCTGAACCTTCTTATCCTCCCGCTTTTACTGCTTCGGTCATCCTTCTTAAAGAATACAAATCATGTTCATGAAGCAGAAAAAGAAATAAAGACTTTTGTCTCTTGGGAAAATGTTATTTAATTCACAACACATGCTTTTAAAAATGTTTTTCAAACAGGTGGCATAGTGATAAAAGAGAATGAATAAAACACTCAGAGTGGGGATGTTTGGATAATACAATGTGGTGATGTGTTATTTTTATTCTTAAAAAAAAAAAACTTCTTATCTGTATATTAAAGGGGCGTTCAAATGAAACCAGGACTTTAAAATAAGAGAAAACACTCCCTTTATTTCTTTATATAATCCCCTGCTACACTAATGCACTTGTCCCTCTGTTTCACTAGTGCTTGGACCCCATCAAGGTAGAACGTTTTCTCAGGACGCCAGAGACATGATCAGCCTGCCTGCTCCAGGTCTGAAATGCTGGCCTCCCAGGAATTCCTCTAAAGTGGAAAGAAATGTAGAGATGTCTTGGAGTGAGGTCAGGACTGTACGAGGATGTGGCAGTAACTCCCAGCCGAGCTCCTGTAACTTGTGTGTAAGTGGGGTTGGTGAATGATTGTGTGTACAGTTCACACACACAGACGGCTACAAGTTATCCATCAATTTTGAAGGATCAGGTGTTCCGCTCGCTACATATCCACAGGAGCGAGCTCTGAGACACCTCGGCCGGGATCGTTATTCATACAGCTTTCCTTAAACATAAAACGTGTTCATGTCGTTCGTGTTGTTCAAATGTTTTACTGCGGCGTAGTTACATTTAATGACGAAGCGATTTTACATTTAATGCCGAAGGAATTTTTGTTTAATGTATAGAATAAAATATAAATTTGTCATTAATAAATTGCTGTGGTATAAAACATACAGCATAAACACACACAATTAGGTCGTGGTAATGATGATGAGTTTCTCAGTCTGTGGATTTGAAGTTAGTAAAATGTTCATGTCAACAAACCTGAGAACATACTCTGTGTCTTATCTTTACTGTTGTTATTTATTTATTTATTTATTCATTCATCCTATTATCTCCCTCGGTGTGTATAAATGCTGAATCTGGCCGATCCTCTCAGCTGGTTCGTTACAGAAACACGGTCTAGTCGATAGAAGTGGACAGTTTGGCTGCAATCAGCAGCTTTTACAGAACAGAGCCAAAATAACCCGAAGTAAACATCCAGGTTGGTTTTATTTACCTCTGTAATGAATAAAGTGCTAAAATGGTAAAGTGGAAGGTGAGCTGTAATGCTGTAATCCTGTGACGGTACCGCAGTGAACACAAAGAGGAGCTAATTGCTTCTAGGTTTTTTTTATGCTTAATTAATTTAGAAAAAATCCATTTAACAAAAAAAAAAAAAATGAACTTAGCAATTTCACACTACAGCTGCCTTTACAGTCTAAACGTCGTGTCAGAGGTCAGAAATGACATGCCACACAGCGCTACTCCATTTCCTCTCCGCTGGCACATATCCAGCATAAGAGAGGACTCAATTACGATTCCTAGCCTGAGGGAAGGAGCGCTTTCTTCTGAGCCGTCCTTCCGCCCTTCCTTCCTTCCTTCCCCCATTCATGAAAGGAAGTGAGAGAGAGTGAGAGGGGGAAAAATCACCTGGAATAATGAAGCTGCAGAAAGCTATGTCAACATTTCGGATGGAAGAAAGTGAAAAAGAAAAACCTGAATAAGGCAGAGGCTATGTTTATATTAGATTAAATCTATTATACAGTATAAAAGTAATGACTAAAACATAAACATTTACAAAGTCTCATTCCAAGATGCCAAAATAATGCCATTTATTTGGCAATTTTTGTGAAATATGTCGAGATCTAAAGTGGCTTAGTGGTTAGCACCGATCCCTGACACCACCAGGGTTCTCACCTTTGGTCTGTGTGTGGAGTTGGCATGTTGCTCCCTGTGGTTTGTGGGTTTCCTCCCTCGGAAGGAGGTGGCACGGCTTCGAGGATGACTCACTGGGATATGCTTCAGGTCCCCAGTGACCCTACCTATAAGAGTTATAGATAATGGATACATTAAAATGTCCCGACACTTTGACAGTACATAGTCAGTTCACATAAGGGTTCGCCTAAGTCAAGTTGTTGAGTGTTATAAACCTACGCTATGGTACGATAAATCTGATCGGGATCTTACATTGAAATGATTACAGTTACAGCATTGATCATCAACATCTGATTAAACAAGACGTTATTTTTGGTAGATTTTGATCAATCATTACACAAAGGGCATAAACATGCACATATGAAGCCTTATGGACACTTTCATAACCTCAGCTTGTGACACTTGACTCAGACTTTACATTAATGTTGTTTTTTTCAGCATCTCCTGTGAAGAGGTGACCACAATGGACCATCCAATCCACATACAACTTGTGTCCGAACTCTCATGACTCACAGATCACTGGTAACAAAATTCACCGCTGATGACGTAAAAAGCCTGTATAAATGTCTCTGTACGTTATATTATTTGTTATGAAAGGCTAATGTAGCTGATTAGTAGCCTCGGTGAATAATATCATAACTATTTGAATTCGGGGTCATTAAACAGGATTAATAATAATAATAATAATAATAATAATAATAATAATAATGATCTTATAAATCTTTTTTTTCCTTCATAGAACAATCCATTTAATGGTGTGACTTTGTGTGAAGGTGGCACTTAAGGATGTCCTGAAGATGGGCAGGTGGTGTTTGAGGCCAGTTGGTGCTATAAACTTCTTCACAGGTGATTACAGGAGTCCACAACAGTACACACACATATCCAGGTGCATGAATGAGACTGCGGTTCCCTCCTGAATGGTCTGGATTCATTAGGTGAACATGAATCTGACATAAATGAATGTCTGTGACTAGTGTCTAATTAAAATAACTCTGTCTATTTAACAAGGCCATCTGCTAAAGAGAAGGAGACCAGGAGGACTAGCGTGCTAGCAGATACACTCATAAACCGTGGTGCCCCTACAGGTCTATAAACCACTTCGGATTCCTGTTTGTGCTTAATGATGTTTTTATAGCCACAGCACTCGAGAGTGTAATTAAATAACTTAATTCAACGACTGGTTTTTATTGACTCACAAGCCGACGAGTCTATGGCGTAATTTAATTTTTGACTTGTGTCAATGCTGGCCAGCTGTGTGGTTGCATCACTTTAGCCCTCCTCTGTGTCTGGTAACTCATTACCATCTCTACAGTGGGTGATTGGGCTGATCTTATTCCCGGGCTGTGCAAATCATCAGTGGGCGATAGGTCTTAAAGTTCACATCTGTTGGAAGACTGGTAAGCATTTGTTGTGTTTAAAAAAAAAAAAACAGCTCACGAGGAGTCTTAGGTAAAGGACAGTTCAAGATTGAGTCAAAAATTATTCCTAAGGGACTTGAAGCGAGGTCAAGATTAAATTAAGTCTGAATCATGGATGAGTGAAACATGTCATGAACACCAAGTCAAAAACAAATTAAAACTTTTTTAAGACAAATTAAGAATCTTAAGCAAGTGAAGACAAGGGCCTGTACAGTATTTACTAAGCGTATCAGAATAAAAAATCGTTCCTAAGCGGCCAGAAATTTTCAGAATTATTCCATTTTGGTCCTACTTTTAGGAGTAGGAATAAGTGGTATTTATCGCAATTCTTAGAATAGGAAATCATTTCTTTTCCCACTAAAATGTAGCTCTGGCAGAGGAGAGACGTTTTATTAAGATTAAGTAACACGCAGCTCATAGAAGACACGTTCAGACAAAAATGGAATACTTCTTTTTTTAATCGCGTTTGGTGTTTAACTAGTCCAATAACGAACATGTCGTATGTTGTCCCACTGCTGGCTGATACTGTAGTTTTTTTTTTTAGTAACACTGAAGATGCAGCTTTAAAACAGTCACAGCAACATACAATAATGAATTCATGAAATAAACTCTTACAGCACCGCAGATCATGTGCACATTCATACAGTACATTTTCCACTCAGAGTGAACTCAACGAAAGACACGCTGCATTCATGGAGTTGTGGGCATCAATCACGGCACACACATTAAAATAATCATATTTATACGGTATATACATTTTATATTCTTATATTAAATTATTTGAATGTGCACAACTGTTTGAGATTCTTTGTTAGCATCACATCATTAACATGGCGTACCCCGTGTTTCACACTCCTCCGGGGTATGAGTGGCAAACTGACAGGGGGCATTAATGCTTTCACTAATTGCCTCCGTTCAATTTTTATCTTTAGAGAAGATAAGAGTAGGTAAGAATTTTACTTTTTTTCCTTACATTTACTTCCTACCAAAAAAGGAAATATTGTTCTGAATCTTAAGGGGGGATGAATCATGATCTTACAAGCAGTTAAGGCCAAGTAGTTAATTGTTTTCTTACCATTCTTTACTTCATCTTCCTAAAGACCCACAATTCCCAGAAACAACTTGATGACTAACGGATAAAATATTTCCTGCAAAATAAATGGTTTTAAATGTAGGCATCCCTCAAGGTTCTGTCCTAGTTACCTTCGAATGTTGAACAAAGAAATACACATAGACTAGACTAATACAGTATGCAGACACCCTGGATGGGATTCGATTTCACAAACCAGATTTTGTCTGTCAATCAGAACTCCTTCTAATGCTAATGTTGTGTCATCTGCATATGTGATTAAAGTAAAAAAAAAAATAGTATATCTTAATTAAACAACAAAATTGCTCATAAATTTCTAATTGTATTTATGCATTTATATTTTCTTTAACATATACCCCCTCATAAAGCATCTGAATGATGTATGGATTAATCATACACTAAATAGACTGAAAAAAAAAGTATACAACATGGTATTCTTCTACTGTACATACGTGAACATGTTTATGAGTGTCCCGTCTAGGATGTACCCCAACTCGTGCCCTAAGTCTCCTGGGATAGGCTCCAGGCCCCCTGCAACCCTGTCCACAGGATAAGAAGCAATATAGATGATGAAATAATAAATAAATGAATGAATGAATGAATGAATGTGCTGCTAGAGAACTGAGCTGTAGAGTTGCAGAAATGCAATATGCTCCAGAGATTTGGATTGATAGGTTTGAATGTAAAGCACGGCTGTTTCCTTTCTCTCCTCATGAAAAAGAAAAGTCAGACACTACATAAAACTTTGTCAGCCTATGGGTTTCTCACTTAAGCCTTACATAAAGCTTTACAGCATGCTTAGTTGCTCTTCAAATAAAGAGCTCCACCTTTTTTAATCCCTTTTTCTGTTCAGGTAGTTTCTTGCCCTGCTAGACTGCTCAACACACAGGATTATGCTAAAACAACCACCGTGACACGGACAACAAAATCTTATAATGGCTTATTACTATTCATTACGGTGGTGCAGAGGTGAGAGCAGGCAGGCTGAAACAACACTCGACATGCAAATTAAGAATGTTTAATATGCGAAGCAGGTTTGTCGTTCTGTAAGAAGTGTGTCGCCTGATGGAAACACTTTTCACTGCAAAAAAGTGCAGAGGTAGCTGTGGCTGTATTCTGGAAAATGGTCAAAATTATGAAACATTAGGATTCTTGACACGATTGTGTTTTTTTTTTTGTCATCAGCGAATCCTTTGGGTGGGTTGTGGGTTGAGAGGTGGGGCCTCCATGAATCTGGTGCATCCGGTGGGGTTTGATTGGATTTTGGTCTGGGGAGTTTGGAGGCTTTGGGCCCTTTGCCTGCTGGACCCCATGTGTGGCAGACTGTAGTGCACTGGGTGTTTTGGTGACTTTCTTCTATGGCCAGCAATTTAAGCTGCATTAGCTTTTCAGTGGGATTGGACAGAATGGACTGGCTTTTGGTCTCCCCGGGCTTGGGTGCCCATGATCTTGTCACCAGTTTACTGGTATATTATTGATAATCAATGCTAATGTGTTAATGCTATGTAGTGTAAATGTTACTGCATGGATATCATCAGTAGATGTAGAAGTACTGGTAAAGGTAGATGTAGCCCTGTGGCTTAGTTGTTTACAAGGGTCTCCTGCCTTCAGGTTTGTGGGTTCCAATCTCACATCAACTCTGTCTGCATGTTCTCCCTGTGCTGGGTTTCCTCTGGAAACTTTGGTTTCCTCCCAAATGTAGGCTGATTGGTGCTTCCAAATGACCTAAAATGTATTATTGGGTTCGTGAATGTGTGTGTGCTTGTGCCCTGCGATGGGTTGACAGTAGCCAAGACAATGCGGAGTGTGCTTTCAGTTCCCATGAATCAGTCCAGACCTTTCGTGACCCTACACAGGATAAGCATAAGCATAATCGATCGATGAAAAACATAGACGTAGCATTTTGCAGTGAAAATTTTCAAACTGAAAACAACAAAAATAATATTGAAGATATTTATTAAAATAGTATTTTAATATATTATTTAAAACAGTAGAATTTTAAAGTACCACCTTGCTTTTTATAATCTAAAGCAGTCAATGATTAAATATTAATAATTGAATAGATGAGAAAATGTTTCGGACAGCAAACTACAAAGTCGAAAATTGTTTTTATTCATGAACTGATGCATATGGAAGGTTCTGGACTTACAAAGTTTTAAAAAACTGTACAATATAAAGCTGAAACACTGACAAAGTCTTACATATTAGTAAAAACTCATAAAATAATGTAAATTATTAGACAAAAAAATATAAAATATCAAAGCGTTAAATAAAGGGAACTTACGCGCTCAGGTTTAAATTAATTTGTTAATAAATTTTTTTTTTTATGGGATTATTATTTTTTTTATTCAATCATTCTGATCCTCAAAGATGATCAAACATCAACAACTCAAGAGGAAACCAAGAGCCCGAGTCGATCTTAGCTTCTGTTAATCGATCATTTTTGTCTTTCGGTTCACTGAGCAACATCCAAGTGAATGAAATTACTCCAAGTCTTTAGAGACAGGTTCTGCTCCAGCAGCAAACAAAAAGTAATCAGTGTTTCATAAATTGATGAATTAATTAAAAAAAATATGTCAAGTATCACGTACAGGGCTGCTTTCATGCTTGGTATTCATTCATCTTGGGCTTTTTTTTTTAACATGACATTAATTGAAAAGACAGCAAGTTTAATTGGCAATTATTTTGAATAAATTAAAACACGTTCTTTTGGCTTCTCAAAAGCAATATGAGATTAACTAATTGTTCAGACCCAGATCATGCCGATCCACACAAAAATCTACACATACTGTATCTCACATATCACACGAATACTCGTGAAGTTTAGTGTGAAAATATGAAATAATAAACTTTTGGCAGGATTATAAATAAAATGAGCAAAATAAATAAGCACGTCAGAAAGTTTAATAAAGATGGGCAGCTCCACAGGAGGTTCTGGGATGGGCAATAAATTACCTTATTGCTTTTTTTCCCCTTTTTTCAATTTCATCATGGATTTGTTTTTACACACTACATTAAAATGCAAAATAACTATTTTTATTTTTCAAAAGGAAATCTGCTAACAGCATTGCTAACAGGTACAGTCATGATCTCGCACTAGCACCGATCAGAAACAATGATTTATTTTATTTTTAATAATTATTCAAATCAAGGCACTTCCTGGCAAATAAAGATCCACTGAAGTTTTAAGTCCTCGTCCTGATCACACTTCCAGCTCCTGCCCTGGGGATGTTGGTGCCAGGACGTCGAAGCAGGTCTCCATCATAACTCGAGACTTGCACAGATTGACACAGAACTCCAGCTCTTCCGTGGCCTGAACCAGAGCCTCCAGGTAGTCCTGTGAATCCGGATCCAGATCTGGATCCACATCAACTGAGGAGACAAAAGAACAAAATAGCATGGTGATAAAGTAGTCAAGATAATTTAAACCTCCATGTCTAGGACTGTTACCTTGTTCCCTCATATCACCAACACCCCCCCATGGATCACACACTTTGGCCAGGCAGCTCGCTCTAAGAGTGAGTCCCGGTGGTTCCTAATGTCTTTCATTTATGGATGATGGAGGCTACTGTGCTCATCTGAACCTTCAATGCTGCAGAAATCTTTCTGTACCCTTCCCTAGATCTGTGCTTCAATACGGTCTTACAATTCCTTGGACTTCATGCCTGGTTTATGCTCTGACATGCACTGTTACCTGTGGGACCTCATATACTGAAGACAGGTGTGTGTCTTTCAAAATCATGTCTAATTAACTGAGTTTACCACTGTTGGACACAATCTAGTTGTAAAAACATCTCAAGGATAATCAGAGGAAACAGGCTCAAACTTGAGCTCAATTTTGAATGTCATGGCTGTAAATACTTATGTAGATGTGTATTTTTTGTTTTTGTTTTTTATTTTTAACAAATTTGCAAAGATTGGTTGGCAGCCCCGCAAGGCGCAGAAGGATACATTTGTTTGCTGCAGAAGGAGAAAAGCAACTGGTTAAATAGAACACAAGTCATAATCCAATATGACAATAATGATAAGGAAAAAAATGTTTGTATACATATTAATTGTAAGATTTTAGCTAAGCTGTGCTAAACTGAGCTAAAAACACCATAATTCAATTTTCATTTTCTAGGATTGAATCGTATGTGGAATGAAAATCTAACCAATCACTGATGAGCCTGAATCCTTGTAACCAATCATAACACAGAAGGCAGGACGTCGAATAAACATAGGAAGTGTAACAAACATTATCATCATCAGTAATGACAGATCTATTTAAAAACAACTTTAAAAACCTGTTTTATACAAACACTGGGATTAAATAATCTCTGCATTTTGTGATAAATTGCAGTAAAACAGTATGTTTTAACTAAAAAATATAACAAACAAATGTGGCGCATTCTTTTTCTTTTTTCTCCTTCATGTTTCTTTAGAAGCTCAGGATTATACAAAGTTAGTAATATGCAAAGATGATTAGAAATGTGGCATGCTTTTACAGAAAAATAACAAATGAAAGGGAATTATCTTTAATAAACTGCAAAATTGATACCAAAAAATAAAAAATAAATAAATAATGCAATGCAGAAATACACCAGGATCAGCATTAAGCCTGGCATGCTGCGTGAGATAACGATCCTCTTTAGGCCTTTAAGTCTTTGAACTTGTACAGTGATTTGCAAGTAGTTTTATGCAGAATAAATAAATTAATAAATAAATAAATAAATAAATAAATAAAATTCTTTTCTAGTGGTTCGTCCTTCAGTAAAAGGACACATGAACTGAAAACGAACATCTGTCTCTAATTTACAGACATTAGTGCTTGATTTAGGTTTTCTCATACAGCTATACTGTACCACCAGAAATATTTTTGCATTTAATACTGATTTGGGGGCGGGGCTACAACTAAGCTCAGTTTATGATGTCATAAGAAGCCTGAACGTTTTTGAAGTTTATGATTAGTTCTTTAATCTTGTCATTTTTAATGTAATATTGGTGATAACTTTGGCACGGGTTTTATGCCGGATGCCCTTCCCTTTTATCCGGGCGTGGGACTGGCACTGTGGCTGGGGTTTGGGCCTTGGGTGGGAGTTGAACCTGAACCTTTTACATGGAAGGCGAGAAACATACTTGATCAATTAGTTAATTCCCTGCTTAGTTTTTTTTAAATGTATTTAAGGCATGATTGGATCAGAATCTGTCTAAATTTTCATCCCACTTCTACACAATTACCATAAATATTCCTTGGACCAATCCTGTGGTGTGTGTGGTGCTACCTTTCCTCAGTTCCCCATCCACAAATGTAGCTCCTACAAGCAATTAGTGCCGGTGATTTCATGAGAACAAAGCCAGGATGAAACTGGCCATGTCACCTCTGAATCAAACAACCAGTTCTCACACACGTTAATTTCGAGGCTACAGTAAATATAGTGTAGGTAGCTGTTCTATATACTTCCATTTGGATTATGAAAAAAATAGCTGGACAGGCCACGCCCACAAGTGACAACAGCTTGCTAGTGTAATAGTAAGATGCAACAGGACTAGCGGTGGAGATCATTGAGTTCAGTCTGTGTGGGTTCAGTGTTTGTCTGAAAAAAAAAGCGAGGACACAAAGACGACAAAAAGCTTCAACGTTATTGATATAAAAATAGCAACTTGCAGTGCTGTTACTGAAATATGGAGCTGCACTTGCAAAGTCAGTGAAGAGAGCAAGTCTGAGAAATAATGTCTGTGTGTGTCTGAGTGTGTGTGTGTGTGTGTGTGTGTGTGTGTGTGTTCAGCATGTCCTTGAATCAATAGCCTGTTATTTTCCCTCCTGCAATCAGACTAGAAGATGTTTCGGCAGTGAAGCCGTGATGGTATCTGTCATGCTTTATAAATCCATGTCCTCTTCAGCAAAGAGGCCAAATCAAGTTGGTGTGTGTGTGTGTGTTTGTGTGTGTGTGTGTGTTTGTGTGTGTGTGTGTTTGTTTCCCATCACCTTCTCACTTTTAAGTCTGCATCAGGAACTGATTTATTCAAATCAAGGAACATTTATCTAACCTATCTTAAAAGTTCAGAATTCCTGCTCACAAAGAGATGAGCTCTCCATCATCTACCGTAAACAAATCACCTTTTCATTATTAAATGAGATCCTCATCACCTCATCTTTACCGCACACTAAACGAAGGGAACTCACACTCTCCGGTCCACTTGTCGGGGTGGAGCATCAGCCGAGTTTTGGCGTCCTCCAGTTCCCTCCTCAGGCTCTCGTGCTTCACCCTGAGCTCCCGGATCTGCTGCTGTCTCTTCTCCAGCATCCTGAGGCGAGCGCTGAAATACTGCAAGCCCTGCGATGAGAAACCGAGCGGCCGAGCCGCGTTTAGAGCCAAACGACTGCCTGGCACTAGCCCTTTCACATCACAGCATGCTCTGGGCTTAGACTACATTGAGTCAGGAATCTCGCTAAGTCTAAATCCCTAAGGAGAAAAGCTGACGTGTCCAGGATAGAGGAGCTTTCAAATACAAATTGCAGAAAATACAGATTACCGTAAAGATACACAGCCTGATGAATTAATATCTAAGGCAATTCTTAAAGTGGGGCCCATGGTCTATGGAACATAACCAGTGATGACGATGATTTTTGTTTTTTGTAAAGTTTTTGGAAAACTACTTGGTGTTCTACTGCTTCAGAAAGCTCTCTACATTGTCTTGCAAAAGTATTCACCCCTTGAGAGTTCAGTGAAATTAAAATAGATTAAAATAGAAAAAACCCAATGTTAAAAGGTTAGACTTCATATGGCATGGCGTGAATATTCTTACAAACCCATCCCATCTAATTTAAAGCTGGACCAGTTGCACCTTGAAGAAAGGGCAAAGAAATAAATAACCAGTTGCTGGATGCGCCAAGATAATGGAGACATGTCTCAATTTTTGACCTGAAGAGAAATATAACTTAATCAAAAGTTGGCTCGACAAATAATTGACTTTGGAGGTTGTTGCGAGTGGTGAGGGTACACTTAAGATCGCCCGTTTGTGCCACAATACTAAAAAAATATTTTTCACCTTCAAAAGGGTTGGTATGTTGTGTAAATTAAATGATAGACGCCTTCCCCTTTCCCTTAAAAATCCTTTTCTATTCCAGATTGTAAAGGACCAAAAAAACACCAAGGGGTTGAATCCTTTTGCAAGACACTGGAGCTCCAAAAATGTTATTTGAATCAATCCAAAAGTGTCCATTGAATTTCTAATCTAATTTAATTACAGTTAAAGACGACCCTAATTAGCTACACAATCTTTAATTAAAAGCCATTCACTGTCACTGGAGCTGACACCCTGATGTTGATTATTTTCCTATAACACCATGCACTGAAGGATTTTAATCCTCTTATACCACAGCAACTCTCTCTTGAAGCTAATATGGCAACAAAAACGCAGATTGTCATTTTACCTAGAAACTAGAAAACCTAGAAAGAAGTGTAAATTCCTCTGTCCTGGGGATATAAAAAAAAAAAAAAAGCTACTGCTTTACCTCTGACACTAGAGACACCCTTCAAAATTCTTATATACATATCTTCATTACCATATCAATGATTTCCAATCTGTTTATTAACAGTCAAGCGTCTGCTATTTAAGTTCCGTTACAGAGCGATAACGTATTAGAACAAGCATTTTAATACGAACCTGAGCTACAGTCAGAGCTGCTGTTACAAAAAATTAATCATCGCATTCTGACCAATCAGAATACAGAATTTTAGCCAACACTGTCATGGTATACAATATTTCACTTTAATTAACCCATCCTGAAACGGCTGACAGAAGACAGATGGGCGGATGTTTGCGTATGCTAATGTGAATATAATTGTCAGATGAAAAATCCGTCTCTTTGTCTCAGGCAATCAAATAAAGTAAATGAGAGGAGTCTCTCGATCATAAAACGGCTCCCCCTCCCCGTCCAACTTCCCCCGCGACTGCAGAGAGAACCCTTTCTCTTACCCTGAACGGCTGAGGTCTTTAAAGATGAACTGAAGCTTATTCGAGAATAAATCATTCCACGTTCCGCAGGCATTGCGGGTCACACTAGCAGGAAAGGTTAATGATCCGTGGACGTGCAGCACAGCGCTGGCTGTAAAGAGCCATCAGACAGATTGCGGATTGAGAGAACTCACCTCGTTCATCATCGCACCACAAGCTCAAAGTATCTGTCATATTTAGATGAGACGTCGCTAATTGTTCCTGAGATCACCTCTGCGCATGCAAATTCCTGCCGCAGTCACGGTGGTCAAAGAGAAGGATATACTCGGGGACCACTGCAGGTGCTTAGGAGTTTTAATTAACATCATGCTCAATTAGGAATGATGAGCTCGGCTGCCCCTTGCAAGTCATCACACTGGAACAGTACTGGAAGCAGGAATGCACTCATTCTTGCAAACACCTGTATGCACTTTTTCATGCGTTTTTTGGGCTTTCTATCATCCTCAGCTCTGAAATTAATTGAGGCAGTTGCCGAAAGGATGCATATATAATATATATATGCATTCATTATATATATTTTGCAAAGTAATGTTGGGAAAACAGTTTACTAAGAATGTTACCCAGTAAACGATTAAAATAAAAAAATAACAAGGTTTTCCTTTTTTTTATAACACCAGCTCAGACAACAGTGCACCTGCAAATTGCAGGTTTTCATTAAAACAAATCTATATTAATAAACAAGGAGTCATAGTAATAGTAATAGTAATAGTGCTTTTTTACTACCAGAGGTAAAGCTTAAATTTAAGTTTCTTGACATTTTAGCATGGATATATACTGTACATAAAATATGTTTTAATGTGAATATGGAACTGATATAAAACTTTTTTTAGGGAGGTGTTTTATACGGTTGTTTCACTCACAAACACAACGCAGGCTCTTAACTTTCCACACAGTTCTTACCAACCACATGGCAAAAAAAATTTAAATCAAGCATGTACACTGAGTCTTCTCACCTCAGTCACCATCCCCTCCTTGCGTCTCTGCAGTCGCTCCACGTCGTCTATCTCGTACACTTTAATTTCAAAAGCATCCTTCAGGGAACCTCCCAGCGGAGGCAGGTCCACCCACTGACCTGCAGCTCCAGCCTTCCTGCCAGGGGAGGAATTATCCGGCAGGGGAGCAGGGATCAGCCGCCGCCGCTGCAGGCCTGGAGAGGTCAGACAGGGTAATGCTCTACATCTGGGCCGTAGGTGCACACCAGGAATATCCAAGGAGCTTATAGGCATGCTTTTTTAATATGTATGTGAATGTTACAGCATTTAAAAGTGGATGAAACATCAAAATAGTCCAGAGTGGGGCCGATTATATTGGGATTAAGGGCAAGATGGAATGATTGTCTCTTTGTGCAAGCTATATGAAGAAGCAATTAAACAAAGATTTCTAATAAGAATACAAAACATAGTCCACGTGTACACCACAATGTGGTCTTGAGTCTTGGTAATAAATATTTTTAACTTTTTTACATGCATACAGTATAATAAGTAGTATAATATGAGTACTTCTGGTGAACATAGTGCCAAAGAATGCATGCAATGTGACAATATTTCAAACTAGCATCTCTAGACATAAAGGTCTGAAGATGTTATAGAATATCAGCAGTATTATCAGTGAAACATGGTTAGCTGAAGCAATCTAGACATGAGAAATGGATATGTCCTTGAAAGAAAGTGTCAGGCTCCTACTCGCAACCTTTCATCTAAAAGCAAGATTTCTAAAAACAAATGCTGACAATTCCTGGTATTTATATCAGATATCATTTCTTAGGAAAGTTCAGAGAAAATGGCATTAATTCCTGGGTGACTTGGAAGCGAAACCTACCATTGGCTCTCTTTTTGGGAGACTTTGACACCTTGGTTCGGCTGGAGGAAGATACTCCGCTCTCACTCATGGAGTCGTGGGTGGATGATGCACTACCTGTGGTTTCACTATCTCTGATCATGCTTTCATAGCCACTGCTGCCTCCACTGTGGTAAAACAGAGCAGTGCGGCCCATGGCCGGAGGTAACTCCCCACTAAGAACACTGCTGTTGTCACTACCATGCCCGCTGCTGTAGCGTTGTGGTCGTCGGGGAGCAGTGATCTTACTGTATGGTGATGGCAATGAAGAAGGCAGTAAAAGTTCAGCAGACACACTTGTCTGATCATCGTTAACTTTGCTGTGTTTCTTGGGGCTGCTTGATGCTAGCTCACTAACTCGGCTATTAGCAGCTCGAATGGCTTGCTTTGTGCCCATGACGGTGCCTTTACCTGCTTTGTTACTTGCGCTCATAACTGAACGAGTTGATGATTTTCCACTTGGAGGTAGGTTGACAGTCCGTACACTTGAGACAGAAAATGATTTCGTGGCACTCAAAGGTTTGGAACCATTGTTAGACAAGGACTTTGTTCTGTTTCCATTGCCAACCATGGCTCTAGGACTCACATTAGCTTTAATCTGCCCTAATTTGCTGAATCCAGAAGTACTGGTTGATGGAGGGGATAGGGGTGCAGAGGTGGAGCTGGTAACCCCAAGTCTTGGTACCATCCTATTACTCTTGCCATTACCAGCTAGGTTAACACTGTTGCTCTCTCTTATCATTCCTTGTTTAGATCCAATAGATGACAAGCTGTCACATCTTTCAAGGGAGAAAAGACTTCCAAAGTATCTTCCACTGTCTCCTTTTGTGCCTCGTGTCTGAAGACTGGATCCTGCCTTTAAGCTGAATGATTTAAAGCTAAATGAGTCCCCTCTAAGCCGAACATCAAAATCCCCCTCAGAGACTGTCACTTTGGATGATGAGGATCTGGATGCATCATTGCTCAATGACCGTAAGGCACTAGGAGACACCAAATCGCGCGTTTTCTGGTCCAGGCTAGACTTTCTAATGGGTGGAGCAGGTGGTGACATGCTGCCAGACTTTGGGAGTAAGCTGCTCTTTTGCCCATTTGGACGTTTCCCTAAGGATGAATATTTCAATGTTGTACTTGTTGGTATGGCATCGTGGCCCCACTTGGACTCTGGGGAGCTTTGAGGCACTGTGATCATGCCAAGTGTTGTAGCCCCTCGTCTAAACTGAGGCATCCTGCTCAAAGTCTCTCCTTTTTTAACACTGGATTTTTCACAACCGTCCACCACCCTTTGGGAGGAACAAGATGGTGGGATTTTTGGAGAGCGTGGCATACTGCTGCAGCTTCCACCTGTGATCTTCCTGGATGGGATTCCACTGGTGCCAGATTTGGGTGGCTTTCCTGCAGAAATGAATTCTGTAGTTCTTACATCAACCTGACTGACAGTAGGCACCCAGTGTTCATCTGTCCTGCTTCCTTGCCTCTGTAACTCTCGGTTGAAGCCGCTATTTGTCTCAACAGATGAGGTAGGTTTGTTTTTTCTTGGGAGAGTAGACTGGTTCATACTAGATATCTGTACTGACTGTGAGGAGCAAGTGGCATTAGATTTCACAGATTTTTGACCTCTGAATGATGTTTTATTTGTATCAAAAACTGGTGGGCACTTGGCTATAGGATTTTTCTCAAAGGTCCCTGATTGGTAATCAAACTGTGAAAAAAAAATTGCACTGTTACCGAAAGAGCTCTTTGTGCCTTGCTGGGAGGAAGACTCCAAACATAAAGCACCAGGTATATTTGTGGTTGAAATCTTATCATGTATGTTCACCCCCTTTGATGAAAAACCTCTAGGCGAGTGTATAGCATCAGGATTCAGTGTTTTTCTGATAAATGAGCCTTTGGAAGATGTGCTGTGGTCAGATGACACCTCTTCTTTTGACCTTGCATGCCCTTTTTGTGCACTGTCTACTTGTGATACATATGCGTCAAACTCATCATTGATGCTGCTAATTATACTGACTGGACGTGATGCAGATGCTATAGTCTGTGGGGAGCAGTCACTGTTGAAGCTGATTATGCTAGAGGGTCGGCCATTGTCTGGAATCAGACCACTGGGTAACTCCTCAACCACGGTAAACACTAGTTCGTCTTCACCGTTCAGTTCAACAGGTTGCTGTAAAGTGACAGTAGTCCTCAAGACATCTCTTTCAAGACATCTGCTCTGAAAAGCTGCTCGGAGATGGCTCAATTCCACTGGGCTCTTACTTGGATGATATGGTACTCCTTGCCTGAGGGCTGGCTGGCTCATACCGACTGGAGGTGTCCTTGTGGCTAAAATACTATCACTGGCCAAATTTGAGGTCTTTTCTAATAATAGTGAGGATTCCTTGTCGAGGATGTCCTTCTCTCGAACAACTGACTCAGGGGCTTGAGCTGAGGTTTGACCAGATACAGCCGGTTCTGAGAGCACTTTGGAGTTCTCCATGTAAGAAAGATTTTGGAGGGAGGATTTTATCATCTTGGTACATGCATCTGTTGCTTTAGGAGCTCCTCCTTGAGTCTTAGAGACTGTCTGAGGTCCTTTTACCTCACTGATGAAAGTAGCTGTGCTCTCACTTCCATCAATACACTCAAGGCGTTCTTGTAACTCTGCAAATGTGTTGCACTTCAGATGATCTCCGTCTGATTTGGGAGCCTCTTTTGCACGCTTTTTGTTCAATGAAGGAATGATAGGAACAAAGGCTGGAGGGCCCTCATTGTCGCTGAGTTCACAGTCAGAAATATGGGCTCCTCCAGGACCGACATAAATAACTGTGTCACATGAGTGCTCACTGCTGGAGGAGTAGTCCGGATCACTGGATAGAAGTGCCGGGTGGTCTGGGTCTAGAGCCACTGTTCTGGGGTGAAATGGTTTTAAATGAGGTGGTCGTCGTGTTTGTCCTTCCTCACAAGAGCTCTCTCCTCCTGAAGAACTGGAGGCATACTAAAAAAAAATCCCGAAAGATAAACATGTCAAAAGACTATATTGACTCGACTAAATCTACCAAATATTAATAAAAGCTGTCAATATGCCTTTGTAAATTAAACGCATGTACCTCTGGCCTACACTATTGATTACCACTACAACTGACTGATGCTCTCAAAGAAATCTATCAACCCACCTTTAGTAGACTGCTTTTATAGATATATCCACTGAGGTGACATACACAATTTTAATGATTTCTCCATTAATCTATAATGCAAAAGTAAACACATGTGCTGTATGCATGAAGCAGTAAACCAGCCAAAAGAAGAGATGAAAAAGAGATCCTGCCTTGGATTTCTTCTTCCTCATGCGATGAATACGAGAGGCTAACTGCACAGTGGAGAGTGACTCAGGAAAACTGGCCGGTGAATCTGAGATGTGGGCGATCATTGTGGTTCTGCAGTTGATGTTGCCCAATGATTCCCTCAGAAGCATAGTGAGCTTGCTATCCCTGAATAATACATCAAAAATCACTTTGTTAGACAAAAAGCAAGGCAGAAATCTATGCGCTTTTCTCCCTTAAAATCAAAGAAAGCTGATCTCATCTCAGTGCAGTGCACATGCTGGTTGTAGAAAATGAGCATTTCGATGAAACCTTTTACACGTTCTACTGTACTCATCCAGTTGTTTTCTACCAGGGGGTACACAAGGTTTCTTACACAGTTTGTAACTTAAGTGGCTTGATGACCCGAGGATGCGCATGCAAATTAGCGTGTCTATGGTTCTCGATGCTGCGAGATATACTGTACCTTACATTTAATTGATATTTGACATGTTGCACACTGACATACCTGTAAGGAACATGCTTGGCCCCATTGGCTAAAGCAAGGATGACGTTCCCCAGAGCGGCCAGCGACAGACACTGTCCTCCACCTCCATCTCTTGTTCGAGTGAAGTCAGATTCACAACTCCCCAGGTCCAGAAGATGTAGACGACTCCGACCCCCAGACACTGAACCAGAAAGGAGATGTATGTTAACAAAACATAACCTTCTTTACAGCAATGGCCTAGGACAATGTTTTTTTATGTATATATCTATGTCTAAATGTTATCTTCCATTAAACACAAGTAGTAATACAATTAACATACTGTACAGACTGGATAAGATTCATAGACAGTATAACTATTAAGTAAAAGAATGTGTGTACATGATTGATTTACACAGCATGAGCGATCTACGTGGATTCATCCACCCAGCCAAAAAATTCAATACGGGCACTTGCAGCTCACTTGGCAATGAAAATAATGACGGAATCTGGGATTACAATTACATTCCAAAGTCGTCCAATATAAAGTCAAGCACTAATGCACACAAAGTAGTGATTCAGAAGGCACATTTCCAACTGCTATTCCTTTAAACATGGTGCGTTTACTGTAAATGTAGGTCACTAACCCAAAGACGCCCAGGATCATTACAGCATTTTACATTTTACATTTACATTTAGGCATTTGGCAGACGCTCTTATCCAGAGCGACTTACATTTTTATCTCATTATACATCTGAGCAGTTGAGGGTTAAGGGCCTTGCTCAAGGGCCCAACAGTGGCAACTTGGTGGTTGTGGGGTTTGAACCTGGGATCTTCCGAACCGTAGTCCAATGCCTTAACCACTGAGCTACCCCTGGCCCCAGCAGATAGATGAGGCACTTATTTAGCTTTGCATCAGCAGGATTTAAATCTCTGAGCTGAGAATGCCAACCAGGTTCTCGCTTGTGCCAAGCTCTATAAACATTCCACAGGAGGAGGCTGAAGTGCATTAGGTATTGAAATGTATTCTAACAATGGCAGAGGGACGTGTTCTGTGGTCAGGACAAGAATGAAATACGCATAATCGGATAAATGGCGATTTCATGTTGGGATGTAACAAAAGAGCTTGCACGATTAGAAGTGCTGTCATTAAGTTATTTAGAGCGGAAAGAAAATTGGGGAAATTGAATGCAAATGGAAGAAAATTGTCTTTTTTTATTTACTAAGACTACCATTAATATAGCTCCACCCACTTTTCATTCTGATCTACAATAGACCTGCCAAGCTTTAGTGATTGTTTGCATGAGATCTGAATTTTAACATTCAAATATACAATAAATAAATAAATAAATAAATAAGAAAGAACACCATAAAGCGGGAATGATTAACAGTTGCAAAGATATTTAAAATATTTGATAACTGACATTCTGGTGGCTCCACCTCCTTTCTCCTGTTAATATGTTGTATTTTCAGGATTTTTATCTTATAAGCTGATATGTTTGTTGGCTACTTCTGTCACGGTATTGCAAAAATGTTTTGATTTCCTTCACAAAAAATTAAATAAATGATTGTGTTCAATTAAACATTACACTGTCTATCTGTTAACGTCCTACTGTATATAAAATAATGCTGCCAAAATTCTCAGTTAAAAAAAGAGTCAAATGTGCCAATCTTTTTGGCTGAACGAGTGAAAGAGGCACTTTTAGGAGTTTTACACCCCTCTTGATAAATCTGACATCTTTTAGTGCCAAGTCTGCTTAATAGGAAAATATTCAAGAGGTATGAAAACGCCTGGTGTGAGTCTCTGATTAGACACAGATACAGTAGGATGATGTCGTACTTCCTCCTTTGGCGCTCTTCTCCATGCGGTACTGGGTGACGTGGAGGGTGAAGAGCATGTGAGAGTTGCACTGCTGCTCCTCAGCGCTGTCGAGTCTGCTAGTGCTCCGTGCCGATAAAGCCGAGTCCAGAAAGAAGGCGGCTCGCTCTGCTGTGGACGCCCTCAGCTCACTCTGATTCTGAAGCTGGAATAAAAAAAACAAAACAAGATCTGTTAGGATGATAAGGAAGGGGACAATAAAGCCTGGATATTCAGTATGCAGAAGTAGACTTCCATTTAAAACCTTTAAACAGTGGACAGTCCTGAACCTAAACCTAAACATTTTTAAATTCTGTATATTCTGTGCAGTCGGACGTACAATAGTGAATCATTTAATAACAAAAAACTGCATAAAGATTTTCTTATAAAAAGTATCAATACAAATAACACTGTTTGCATTTATGATAATAAAACAGCTTAAAAAACAATAAACATAATAAAAAAAATTATATTAAATTTTTTTTTTGTTGTTGTTTAGACACTTTTGGATGGAAGACAAATGTTATTTATTTACATTAACAATATTGACAATAAACATGTTATTTATTTATTTATCTATTTATTTATTGTTCATGTATTTGTTGGTATGTTTGCTTGTTTGTTTGTTTACCACCGTATTAATAGACTATGTTTTCCAGTCAAGTGGGATTTAATAGATTTTTATACACAATAAACCCTTGAATTTTCATTTTACATGTGAGTTTGTGTAACAGAAATGAATGTTTTTACCAAGAGAAGATATAAATAGAGAAAACACAGCACCCTTCCCTGACCCAGTTACCTGTGAACCCGAGATGGGGTCCTCCTTGAGGTAGACGCCCGCACCCTGGACATCCTGGAGAGTTCCTGTAGGAAAGTCGGCCAGGAGGTCCGTCAGCACTTCGTCCCGCCCGCTGATCTCCACAGCCGAGACGCGCACAGAGAATTGAGCACCGGCTTTCTCTTTCCTCTCCTCGATCAGCTTGAAGAGCCAGGAGATGGCACACGGGGCGACGCCCAGACTCTGAGTGGAGCAGTCTTTACCAATCATGGTGTAGGTTTTACCTGTAGGAAAGAAGCAGTGCTGATTCAGGGAGGGTGCTGAAGCTTAAAGGTGTGGAGGTTAGACAAAAAGCAAGCAAATGGGAGGATAAATGGAGGCATTTATAATGTACTCAAAGTCATGAGAAAAAATGGTAATAATATTCTTTTTAAAATGTTATCCATAATAAACCTGGAGCTGTATTATGGCTATAAAGAGACTGGTGATAATTAATAAGATATAAAATATCACGCTGGGTCAGGCACAGGCTCACTGTGGGGGACTGGTGTAACACAACAGGAGGGAAACACTTTCACACAGTGTGCAAAAAAAAAAAAAAAAAAAAAAGGAAAAAAAAAAATTAGAAGGAAAAAAAAACATTGAAAAGAGCCTGCAGTGATTTCCCTGTGACCAACAAAGACATCAGGACTAATTAGGCCATCAATTAACCACGTCGAGCTGTCTTTGCTTAAATACGGCATCAGAGCACCGTGGCATCTTGTGTGATGTGATGTGATGTGATGTGATGTGATGTGATGTAATTTAACTCACTAAAGCTGTCAGTTTGTACAGTAAAATAATCAGCGGAGTCACTGTTCCCAACACGCATTTTAATGCGCACATCCATTAGTGTTTTATTTCTCTTTTACTACAGCACATTAGCCAGTCAGTGTCATTTTTTATTTATTAAAGAATGACATCATCTTTTTTTTTTTTTTTTACACTTTTTGTATATTTAAAATTTATACTTAAGGTTTATTAAAGGATTATTAAAGGTGCTTTCACTAAAATCTCTGGAGTGAAGTGAAAAAAACCATAAAGAATAGTAGATGAGCTCTGACCGAGGTTGGCGTGCCCGAAACAGAAGATGCACCCGTCAGCGCCGTTGACGACAGACTGAATGACCTCCGCCACCGTCCCTGAACACACCTCCGGCTGTGAATATTCAACAGATATGCAAATGAGTCTCTGACATCATCAGTTTTTTGAGCATACATTATCTAGGTCCCCATGAAAGAAGATAGCAGCACTGGGGGATACAGCTCCGGAGAGATAAATGACTTCTGAACCCTTACTGTAGTATTATCTAACGGAAGGACAGATGAGTGATTAATGAATTAATATTAAATGACAGACATTTCACGCGTTGCATCACATGTCGCCAAAGCCTCCGAGGCTTTTAATAAGGATCTCACTGCACCACGCTGCACCACAGAGAGCGAGGCATGATTACGACCTTTGCCTTCAGGCTGACAAACATAAAGAGACGGGAAATGTGATGCTTTTTCTTTTGAAATTACAGATTTGTATAAGTGTGTGTCTGCCTGAGGAAAGGGCTTGTACTGCCTCTGATGTCGGCTTCATCAAAGCCTTCTTTCTTTTGAACAACGTGGAACTGCCGCTGATGATGTTGAGGCAGGAAGTGGTGGAACCTGCTGTAATTAAATATATATATATATATATATATATATATATATATATATATATATCTCCTGCTTCACACACACATAAATATATACACCTCCTACTCAGTAACATTCTCCTTAAGGGTGGTGTTCAAAAGGAATTATCAAGGCTTGGAATAAGGACATTATAACCTTATAACATTAGAGCATCATGACGACTTACATTCACTGTATGTACAGGAAAATATATTCAGTCACAGAGTCTTCATTTTTTGTATAATAAATGTTTAAGAGGAACATAAACATACTTGTGAGGCATCCTGGGTGAAGACTGCATCGAAGTTGAAGATCTTTGGGGCCGTGCTGGAGGAAATGCGTCTCTGACCCGCACCGCTAGGTGGAGGCTCGCAGAAGGTCAGTTGCTTCTTATGAGCATCCACCTTCAGGAGGGACATGGACTCGGACGTGTCCTGTTCCCCTTTAGCAGGACAGATACGCACCATAACTTTAACCTGTCAAGTTTACAAATGGAAGAAAACATTGCTATATGAATATACAACACATATTAAATAAATGCATCCCAAAGATGGATTGATTTGGTTTGTTATTCAATTTAAATTGCTTTTCACAAATAGATTGCCTAACCATTTAACATTCTCTCGAAGGAATAAAAAAAAAGAAGAAAATGTTTGTTTTTTTATTATTTGTTTAATCAGCCCCCTGTAGAGGCCTCTTCCAAATGGTTGAGATGTCACTTCATGGTATTCTCCAGTTAAACTGGGCTATGTGATGAACTTCTGGGAAATTGAGGAATAAAAGTGATTAAGATTTACAGAAGACTTCAAGCAGGTGTGCTCGGAGCCCATGAACATTCTATGTTCATTGTATGTGTGAACTGTAGACACAATCATTCACCAACACCACTTTATACAATACAGAAACTCGGCTGGGAAGTTAACGCCACATAACCCGTACAGTCCTGACCTCGCTCCAAGACATTTCCACATGTGGGCAGCATTACAGATCTGAAGGCAGTCGCATTTAACTTTAACACTCCATCAAATTCTCCACTACAGTAGGAAAGGAATTTTTTTAAGTTTAGCATTCCTCAACCGAATGGTAGATATGGCTCAATCAGCTTAACTTGAACACATGTTTAATGAGGTATAGTGCCTCAAAATTATATTATAATATTAGGGAAAAAATAACAATAAAGTGAAGCAAGCATCAATCAAGTGTATGTAGAAATCCCAAAATCCCCAGAGTTTGGCCTGTCCGAATCTCCAGAACACATGACACTTCTGTAAAAATCCTGCTTTCCGGACAGTCCACTTAAACTCCAAATCTTTGTTAAAATCTCATCATTGTTTCAGGCTTACAGCTGATTACATTGTAATTAAGGTGATGCTCATTTCCACCTCCGTGGGCTGGTAAAGTCCTGTCAGTCTGTGTTTAGCGTTTGGCTTTTATAGTCTTCCCACCAGGGACGGTTTCAGAGTCTGGAGCTATAAAGGTCTGAACTGCCTTCACTTCATGCTAGTGATGAACGAATTCGTTTGTCAGAAAGTGAAAGGCTCGACATGCTGAATGTAACTCACACACATGCTTTGTTCATCTTCTGGTTGTGAGGCATGTTTATTTATTTTTTATTCCTAAACATTACATTTTTTATTTACATGCAACATGTTTTCAAACGAACACAATAAAGTGTAATATAATATTTAGCATTGTACATTTACACCTGTACAGTGTCAGCTGTATTTGAGTGTGATATGAAATGGAGTGTTTTTGCTAATCCACTAGTACTGAACCAGTTCTTGAGAACATTTACCTTTCTTGTAGACATTCTAATAAATGTAATTTTTTTTTACTCTCATTTCCACAATCTGTTTTATTTTAGTTGTTTTTTTTATATTAAGGTTTTATTTCTGCATGAAGCAAGAATGGCCTTTCATGGTCCACCAGCTGATTTAATTGGAAAATACGATCAACCAATCAGCATAGTACAATTCTCAGTTTTTTTCTAAAAGACAATGATGAAGTACAGAAGGTTTTAGCATTCTGGTTTTATATGAAATAATTTTTTCTCCATTAACTAATATTTCAAAATTTCAGCTGAGTGCGGAAAGGAAATGGAGAAGATTGCGCAAACCATTTGAGCTTTATGAAGGAAATAAAAACGGAATTCACACAGCAATGAACTGATTTTACACGCGAGCAGTTGTTTTTATTAAACAAAAATTCCTACTGAACCACTTTGGAAAAGCTTTTACTTTTACTCCAATTTTTAAAACCACAAAAAACCTAACATTCTGCATAATTAAAGCCTCCTCTCTGGACCAATCAAAAGGTGAATGCACTAGGACTAATAACTCGAGACTGTAGGTGAACACTTTTAAAAGTGATATGTTTCATATTACTAATCTACATTTTTAAACACTTTTTTAAAAGGTATAATATTTGCTATGCCCGTTAATCTTATTGATATGGCAAAATTGTTTAATGATAGATTATGAACTAAATATATAAATTACATCCTTGATGATATCTCTGCTTTTTTTTCCATTGGGCATCCACCCAATACACATGAGCGAGTCACACTTATCATTAATTGTAGTCACTTTGCTATCTGCCCTGAAATTAATTTCAGCCTATGCCATTGGCTGAGTATCTTGGCTGTCCATCAAGCAAGAAGACAGGCGGTAAACAGCAAGGCGTGATGTGTGACACATTAATCTGAGAGTCTGGATGCTGGCCCACACCTCATCCTTCTGCCAACATAAATGCAGTCAGAGGACAGACAGGGACTCCTCCATGGGGTCATGCCAAATTCTCTGGCTGGCTGCCACATCACACACGAAGAGGGAAAGGTGATTGCTGTAAGTCTACTAGAATACGGTGACATTCATGTAGTAGCAGAAACTCTCTGGCTCCTTTGAATGCGAGTGCCATGTGCATGGTTGCCCTGAGAAATCCAGATGTGGAAGAAGCTACAAACATCTACAGAAATGTAGTAAACATGAGGTGGTTGTTGGAATCACCCCACCGGTTGGTAACAAATTTTATCAACAATGCTTTTTTTGGGCCGATATAAAGCTTTCATATAAATAACTAAATAATTCCTGTTCAGTTGTTACTGCTTTAAATATCCCCATGATAAACCTCAAACATCATTCTGCTAAGCTCAGCCCACTACAGCCGCGTAGCACGACTTCAAGATAACTAAGCTGCTTGCAGGTTGAGTTTCAGTCCCATACACAACAGGATCCAGCGATTAAAAAAGTCTAGAGCCTAGAGTCCGAACATCGTGTACATTTATACCTTAAATGGGAATAAATCCTTCATACAACTGGAGAACTTTCCATCTGATGCATTCAGCGACAAACTGAAGTACAAATTAATGTCAATATTACATTTTCTTGTTTACACGATTACACTGCTGATGCACCAATATGTTCTCATATCTCATACATTATCACTCACAGTTCTGTATATTTCAGCATAATCTGCATTTTATTTTTCTCAGCAGAATTGCGCAATAGTAACTCGGTGGACCTCATTAGGAGTTACTTCATTCTGCCTTGATGCAAAGCTCATTAGGAAGTTGCAGCTGCCAGCTTGTAATGCCAGCTGTCCATTTGTACAACAATGCTTGAAACATTTTTCCTAACAACGATCTATGAAACAGGTAAGACTCCTACCTGTGCAGGTCTCAAAATAACCAACAAACCAAACCCCAAGGTCTCCATCTAAAAATATGTGCTACACTACCAAACCAAACTTCTCTGCTTTTAGCTGTGGCATGACTCAAAACTCTGGGTACTCTGGTGTTTCAGTGGCTGATATTAACTCTATATTAATGCAACTACCTACAGTACAGTATGCTTACAGTACTTACTTTACTTACTATAGTTTACCATGGGAAAAGATCCAGTGAGCTTTGCTACAGTACAAAGCTATTCTAATAGATGTTGTTGGGTTGTGAAAAATTTGCCCTAGAACTTTTATTTGTAACAAGGAAAAGCTAAAATGCTCACACATAACATAAATAAGAAAAATCCAGGTGTAACCATTCATTTGTTTATTAAAGGAGCAAGGGAACAGACTCTACTGATTTAGGGTGAACTCACCCATTGGTACACATAGATTGCATTTAGGATAAAAGACTCCAATTGTACTGGGAACATCTTTTCTTTTAAATAGGTGACAACACAATCTAGTATTGAGAGTCTGGCTCTCTTTATTTGGGGCAGCCCATGGTACTGGGGAAATCCTTATATCAGGGGGACATAGCAACAGCTACAGAGCTACTTCCACCGGTTTCAGGGGATACCTTTCCCTTGTATTGGGAGAAGACCCCTTTTAGTGTCAAGTGTTTAATTTCCCTCACTGCTTAGTCTGCTCTTGCCTCTACTTTGCCCTCCATGCTATACTGCTAACTAGACAAGTTCTTGTATCGACTTGTTTTTGAAGGTGAGCTAAGGACATGTGTTGCTCATGATGGCTAGATTTAGGGGGTCCCCAAGGATCTCCTTAGTGAAACCTGAGGTGGTGATGTCATCGTCCTTGGTGGAGCAGTTGTGGGAAACCATTTCCCTGGAGAGTTTCCTGCATGGTGAACCTGTGCCACCTGGTTCATTGCTCTGGCTAAAACCGTGTGACGAAACAATTCACCTATTCTTTAGTTGGTGATGGGAGTGGAGTTTCTAACTCAGTTTACTATAGTTTAATACATAGAGCCTTAAAACCAACTGGGATGATGCAGGGAGTTGGGAGCGTTTTAATAGAACCTAGATCATGTGAGACATCGTTCAGCTGACGATGCTACAGTACTGTATAGATGCTATAAATGTTGACTAGCAGATGTCTCGTCAGTCTTGTTCACACATCCTGATGCTAGGTGTGAGACGTGTGTGATGCGAGACTGCCTGGTGCTGATATATTACTATAATGTCTATGTGGCAGACAAAATCAACATCGCCTCACGTTAAGATTCAGCACACAGCTTTGGCAAGCACTGGACTGAAAAACAGCCACGGCTGAAAGCACATTTCCAATGCTAGTCACGGGATAGTAAACAGATACGGTTACATGATTTGCACAAAAATGGTGGATTGCAATACTATCCCTAAACTCTCCCTACACAATGCTAAGAGCAAAACATAAAATAATGTTTGTTCCTGTTCTTACTCACGTTATAAGCAGTTATTAAAAAGTCATTCCCTCATCAGGCTGTCTGTCTGTCTGTTCTCTTTTGAAAGTAATAGGAGAAAATGAAAAACGAAGCTGATCATGTTACTGAGAAACCACAAAGTGCTGCAACTTCAGAAAGCTTTACAAGCCCTGATACTGCAGACTCCTTCCATAAATGTCCATAAAAACCTTCATACAAATGCTGGATCTTCAAACATTGTATAGGATAAGATCAAGGAAATGATCTCTACTGATGCTTTCTTTCTGATTTAATTCAAAGTGTATTTTTAAATTTGTTAAACGCCATGTGATAATGATGTACTACAGTGAGTAATGCACAATAATTGTAATTTCCAGTCCTCTAAATACCACTGACACACTAATTAACTCGACTGTTGCTGAAATGAGTTTGATAACGAATAAGTATTGCTGCACAAATCTTAAGTCTAAATCATATTAATCTGATTAGTGGCTTAATCAATACGCCGACTAATTTAATTACAGCGCAGTTTAAGTTCTGGAGTTCACCGTTATGACTCGAGACTGTTTAATCGGAGTCTGCGTTACCGTGGGGACGTGCTACAGAGACTTGCCTAATATGTTTTATTCTGAGTATGACTATTTTAATAACAGTTTACAGTTTTAATAAACCTTGCCATGCTTTTTTGATTTTTTGTTTACTTTTTTCTATTTACAAAGACCGAGATGAAGTCATTATATTTGGAATTCGCAATGGCAAGATGAGCACGCTGTATATTAAAGCTATAAAAAAAAAAAAAATTATAATAAAATAAAAATAAAATAATGCAGTAAATACTACTACTACACAATAATAATAATAATAATAATAATAATAATAGTAATACTGTACTTTCTAGTGTTTAGTAAAAGCAAAAGTAAATGCTTTTCTTATTTTCTATATATTTCCCCAAAATGCTTGTATTTTAAACATTATAACAACTTATAATAATAGTTTTATCATATTTGATATTTCTATTTAATAGATTCATACTGATAGCATATCAAATTGATATATTATTTAATATTTGAATTTATTTTTACTAATTTTAAACTAAAATATTTATCATTGGCCTTACTTCTTTTTTTTAGCATTAATTTATTTCATGTTAAAAAGAAAAGTAGCTAAGAAATATATATATTGTTTAAACTTCTTTTATGTATTATCGTTATGTTTAATTTAAAGTCCTGCTCTTTATTTTTAAATAAACTTTATATTTGGTTCCATGTTTACAAGTTCAAATTATAATGTGTATATTCTATATAAAATTAATCATTGTATTTTTTTATTTAATATTTTCCCCACTCAATTAAAATTGTTTCTAAGACGTCTGATCACCTGAAAAATCATTTTGTTGTTACTAATTTGATATAAAAAGCTGAAAACCCAAGTCAACTGTATGTGTGTGGATTATGATATCATCACTCCGATTCACAACTTTGTGGCTTTTCTTGCGCTTTCTAGAGTGAAACGTGCTCTTTTTCTCCACCTGCCCCCTGATACGACCTTTGACCCGTTCGGGTTTTCCCACTCCCACTAGCTGCTCAACCCTCACATTCAAGAATGCCCTTGGTATTCCCAGATAGCTACTTGGAATTCCATCCCCCTGGGAATGGGGACCAGCGCTCTCTCCCTAACCATCTCACACACACAGACGTCTTTGATGGTGACTTGACAACTGTCCAAGATGACATTCTTACAGATCAATCTACAACTCAAACGTTTTTCCTCCAAAAAAAGACAAACTCGAGCATTGTTACAGTCCAAGGCAAATGTTGACGAACCAGCATTACATCATCGCGCCGTCCTGAATACCAGGGCAGCAGCCTCGGATACGCGACCGTACCTTTCCCATCCCGGGGCAGTCTTTGACCTTCGACCCCGCCCTGAGTAGGCATGGTGGGACAGGTGGGGGCGAGAGCTGCAGGGCGGCGCTGAAGCCGTCAGTGTAGAAGAACGGTTCATCGGGGTCAGGCGGCGACGGCGGCGGAGGAGGCTGAGGCTTCTTCCGTTTGGAGAGGTTCAGCTTCTGAGCAGCCCTGAGCAAAATAACAACATAGAGCAGATGGAGGTCAGGGAGAGGTCACTGCTGTGGAACAGAAATGGAGTAAATAATGAACTGCGCTCTTTTCCCCTCCGAGGATTATTGTTTAATACCGAATAATCTGCTTTTAGCTGTTTAACATGTAACGATAATTGCTTTTAGTCTAGACTTGTGAGTTTATTTTCCTTACAAAGCTCTACAAATGCTTTCCTTAAATTTACATGCAATTAAAATACTACAAAGCACACACACACACACACACATACAGACAGGTATTACTAAGCATAGCGTTCAAAAAGCTGCATGAGTACAGATTGTCCCAGTATATTAATATTTATTAATTAATATTTCCATTATGTTGGTTTATTTTCATTGATAAAGTGTCGGTATGCCTTTTTGCCTGTCTGTCTGTCTGTCTGTCTGACTTTCCTGTCTATCTGCCTGTCTAACTCACTGGGTGCCTCTACCTTTCTATCAGTCAGTCTCCCTGTCTCAATCCAACAGCCTGTCTATTCTTTTGCCTGTCTGTCTTCTCTTTCTGTGCCTAATTGTCTTTCCATTCTTCTGTCTAGTCTCTGTCTGCTTGTCTGTCCAGCCTTCTGTCTATCTGTCTGGCTGTAATCTTTTCTGTATATCTGTCTGTATGACTCACTGTGTGCCTCCGTCTGTCACTATGTCTGTCTGACTTTCTGCCTTTTTTTAAATGTCTGTCCGTCTGTGTGCCCAAATGTCCATCTGCGCGTCTGACCCTCTTTGCGCCTTTGTTTGTCTTTCAGTCGGTCTGTCTGTCCGTCTGACAGCCTTTAATAACCCTCTGTCTGTTTGTGTTTGGCGATGTAGATCTGTGTGAGCTCCATGACACACATACAGCGCAGTGACATGGCAGAGTAACACACAATCAATGCAAAAAAAAAAAAAAAACTGTTTTGTTGCGCTGTAACAAACACACACTTATTTACACCACTTCAGGAAGGGCTTTGATCTCAGATCTTTTATTCGACAGACTGGTTTCCACTACGACATCGACGTCCCTACAGCAGCACACACCACGGATTTACATTTTTACCCTTTATATTAATCAGCCGTCTGTGTCATGAGTCAGTTATGTCCGAGTGTGTGATTTCTGATTAGTTCAAAGGGGTTAAAATATCTCATAATCTCTATAATTTATTTAACACGTATGGAAGGAGTCTCCAGTGTCAGAGCGTTATAAATGTGTAATGTTTGTGAATTTTCAGCTTTTGTTAAGTGTTGCTGTATGGATTGTTAGAGCAGAGCCTGAGCTGATTAAAAGCTTCCTCCTTCCTTGTCTTTCTCTATTTCTTTTTCTTTTTTTCATGGTCTCTCGGTCGTCCTCGTTTTCACTCCACCCTCTGTAGTGCAGCGACTTCAGGAGTGCAGAATCACTGTGTAATTACAGCCTCGGTAAAGGACACAGAGCAAGAAAGCCAGGGGATTCAAATGTGTGTGCGTGTGTATGTATGAGATAATGACCCAAGAGCAACTCCTACAGGGTTTTGGATAAAAAACACACACACACACACACACAAAGTGTTGGAATGGTGTTATTATACATTCGCATTAAAAATTTAGAAACGGACTGGATGGAGGGTAAACACGTCCCGGCAGTCATGTGCCAGTTCGTATTCTCCGTGGCAGGAATATTGAATTTCCATCAGAGGCGTGAAGGAGCGCGGCAGGCCGAGGAGGAGGGAGGCCAATCAGATGAGCATGAGCGTAGAAAGAGAGGGAAGAAAAAAAGACCAAGAGAAAGGAGGAGGCTTTTTATTGGCATGTAGACCCATGTCTGGGGACAAAGCCTGCTTCTCACCTCGCAGACATGCGCATGCTTTCTCTCAGCCTGACAAGAAAACCCCTCTGTATAATGTAGGAAAGAATGAAGATATCCTTCAGGAGCATATCACGTTCACGCACCACATCTTGGGCTACAGTAAGCTCTGACACGCTAGACTGAGCTTTGACAAGATGCAGCCACCTGTGAAATCTCTTTCCCTCTAAGAACTCACACTGGAGAACTCCTGGACCGGAGACGGAACTTCAGCAGTGGAGAAGAAGAAGGCATGAAGTTTGATTTAAAAAAAAGAAAAAGTGAAGTTAAGATGTTACAGAGTTCATACTGAACACCATGCAAATTTATTGATCTCAAGAAGTCAATTTTCGATTAAAAAAAACACAGATCTGACAACCACATCACCTATTTTAACCAGGCACTGTACACTGTAAGACCTGGACAAGCCCTCTGTGATGTCACCTATAGGTTCTTTGAGGAGCGGTTTTGAAGCTAAATTGTGCTAGCTCTGGTTGTCGCCATCTTGGAAGGAGCATACTCCGCCAAAACGAAGGTTAACGTAGGAATGGGGCGGAGCTGTTGGTTGAAACACAAATACCTACCTTAGTTACCATAGGCTAGCTATTTTAGCTAATTCTAACTTTAATTTCTATGCTAACGTTAATTTGTATACTCCTTTATTCGTAGTTGAACTGCAGTGATTCCAGATAGCTGGTGAGCTAAATGCAGTACATTGCAGCTGTCAATCTAATCAGCCACGCCCCTAATTATTCATCATTGCATGGTTCAATAATTCTAACATACTGTTGTTATGAAACAGAAATGTAGCTATGGAGACAAAAGCCATTTTTTTTGTTTAGAGGTAAAGTTGGGCATTTTAACATGGGGCTCTATTGGCATAGCCTCACTTTTGGATCCTAGTGGTCATTCAAGGAACTGCGTGCTTTAGCGTGTTCAACTGTATGTTTTTGTATGTCGGTTTATCATCATCTATCGCTGTTTGTGGCCTCCTTTTCTGAATATTAGGCATTCGTAGGCAGCCAAGAGGTACAAAAACCTAAATAGGCCTACAGCAGGGCTATGGAGTAATTACAGTGGCAATTAGGTTTAGCTCTGATGGGCTAGATTGAACAATTCACTACAAATCACTAACTGTCATACGAGTGCAATGTCATGTGACGGCAAAGTACCAGGATTGAGACAGTTGGCTATCATAGATCTCACAGTAAAAACATCTAAGAGCTATACATGCATACAGTTAGTCCCCCACATATGAACAAGTTCCGTTCTGAGAGCTCGTTCATAAGTCCAATTTGTTCATAAGTACAACCTATGGTACTAGGAACACAATTGCTCTGAAAGAGGCACGGCTACTGTACAGTGTGTCATAGAAAGGCTCCAATTTGGAAACCCTGATACATGGCAAAAATCCTGAAACTCTAAAGCTGGACTTTACAGAAGTGTTCTGTGGTCTTAGCCTTAGGCTAGTTCAAAAACCTTGTTGAAGAGTAGTGCATGAAAAAAAAACAAGGATAAACAAACAACTTAAAAATAGATAAACAAAGGGGCGGTGGTAGTATTAAGGCTTTGGGTAACTGACCAGAAGGTCAGTGTTTCAATGTCATTGTTGGGCCCTTGAGCCAGGCCCTAACCCTGTTTGCTCCACAGGCACTGTATCTATTGACCTTGTGCTTTGACCCCAACTCTACCTGAGAGCCTGATCGCATTGAAGACAATAAAGCACAGACTGAAAGTTTCTGCCAAAACCAGCAAAATTACCAAAATGTACCCCAAGTTACTAAAAGCGTCTTAACTCCATTCTCTATGCATTACCACTAATCCAGATATTCATTATTTTTTTCTCATTTAATTTTTTTGCTCAGGTTGCAAGTTTTGCTGTAATCTAAAGTGACGAAAATGCGACAGATTTTAATTAATATTATAAAACCAAGCAGTTAATCTTCATGTTCAATTTAATTCAAAAGCGTTATAGTTATTTTGCAAACACAACAGAATCACAACACTAACGCTACCCAGCTGGCTAGTTTGCTAATGTATTAGTTCATTCATCTTTTATATCTCTTTATCCTGTATACAGTGTCGCGGAGGGCCTGGAGCGTATCCCAGGAGACTTAGAGCATGAGGCGGGGTACTGTACACACTGGATGGGATGCTAATCCATAACAGGACACACACATACTTGGGGAAATTTGGGAACGGCAATTAACCTAACCTGCATGTCTTTGGACTGTGGGAGGAAACCGGGGTACCCGGAGGAAACCCATTAAGCACGGGGAGAACTTTTAAACTCAACACAATGAGACCCCGAGGAAAGACTTGAACCCCAACCCTAAAGGTGTTAGGCCACAGCACTAAGCGCTACAGCATGCCACAGTGCCACTCTTGCTAATTTAAAAAGTACTAAATAGCAAAATTTCAAAAACGAAGCGAGTTATGTGCCGTCTTTTAGACAGAAAATATTCTCATTATATTTTTTAGGGTTAAAAACGTGCATGTCATGTTGTAATAGATAACTAAGCAACGATTGGGTGAGGTGGGGTGGGGTGTGGTGGGGTGGGGTGAAGAAAAGGTACTGTGTATGATTATATATACTGTATATATATATATATATATATATATATATATATATATATATTTTTTTTTTTTTTTTTTTTTTTTTTTTAATGTGTGTAGATAACTGCATTACTGTCAGAGCTCATATTACAGGAAATTAATTAACACCTTCTAACCAGCTAGGGGGCGTAGCAGGTGGAGGTTAGACGGATCAAGTGTCGGAGAACCTGAGTGACTCCCTCAGAGGCAAAAATGCTGTTTCAGTGTCTGCCACCTGGAAATCTCAGACTAAATGTACCAGCTCATGTGGAAATGAAAACCCTGCCATTAACACCTACAGGCGACCAGACAGTGAGGATGAGGATGAAGGATGAAGGATGAGGGCTGCTCGACAGGATGGACAGGGATCTGTGAATGAGCGTACTTACAGTTCTCTCCAGTCCATTGTCTCTGCTCAGAGTTCATAACAGCAAAGCGATGACTGAGCTTGAGTTTGCCAGACGTTTATCTGCTCCACACTCTCGCACTCTGGGTCCATGCTTTCCTGCAGACGGGAGGAAGCGGACGGGCGAAGAGCATCGGGTGTAGCGGAGGTCCTGAGGATGAGGATGTCATCCGAGGTTTCAAGCAACTAAGCTTAAGCTCGAATGTGGGAATGGATGAAGAAGTAGAAGAAGAAGAAAGGACTGTCAGAAAGTGAGGCTGGAAAAGTTTCCCGGTGTGGAAAGAAAATCCGATCGCTGGGATGCACCATTCCTGGACAACTCCAAAAGGGAACGATCTCTTCATTACCGTGTGATCTTTTTTTTTTTTTTAAACTCACTTCTTGCCATCAAAAAAACTCTTAAGATTACCAAAACAAATGATAAAAATCTTCCTTTGATCTACACCAAAGTCAGATTCTGGAAATTTACTTTCTTGTCCATCTCTTATCCGTGTCTGTTCCTAAATTGGGTGCGTCTCTGGCTCTTCACTCAAACTCCACACCTTTCTTCTGCACTGCTCTCTCTCTCTCTCTCTCCGGTGTCCCTCTTTTCCTTCAGAACGTGAGATGAAGAGAGTCCGGGATCACACAAGAGGGGCGGAATACCACCGGGAATTCATCGGGAGATGGAATCGGAGGCAAATCTTTTTTTTTCGCTCCCCCCTGTTGCTGGGAAACCCTGGCAGAAGTCCAACGGTCCCTCCTTTCCTCCCTTCTTCTCCTCTCCACGTCTCTCTCAATCTGTGTGCTGCTCTCACCTCTCTCCTCCGCTCTCTCTCTCTCTCTCTCTCTCTCTCTCTCTCTCGCTCTCCTCCCAGCCCAGCCCCCTTTCACACACACTTCTTCAGCCGCAGCGGTGCACGAATGCTGCGCCAAGCGGCTCTCGATAGACGCCTCTGACACGCAAAACCCACCCACCTGCACCTACACACACACACACACACACACACACACACACACACACACCCTTCTCGATCACATACACACGTTGTGCGACATGAATACTGCATGAACACTGGCGAGCCCCTTCACTCATTCTGCTGGACTTCAAAGAGATTAGGATAGTGTGTGTGTGTGTGTGTGTGTGTGTGCTTACACCACTGAGTAAATCTACAGTACTTCCTATTGTGTACTGACATGTATTTAAAATAAAAACTGGATGAGAAGATGAAGAGAAGCTGCTGATGGACAGGAGCGTGTGTGTAGAACTAACTTGGGTGAGAGCGTCATTAATCAATGATGTCATAAGACTATCACACCTAATAAAACCCAGTTTAAGCTAAATTAGTTTTAATCTTCTATGTTTTGTTTGTTCGTCTTCTCACAGCACTGATCTCTGGATTCTGATTGGTCACAAGGCACAGATTAGTTTGCTGCTATAAATGGCGATTCCGACACTAGAGCAGGTTTATATTAATATAATACTTTAATATAATAATGTAATATTGTTTCCATAGCAACAGCTCATTCACTGGGACACTGAACAGAAATAAAAAAAGAGGTTTATGGTCAACTATTTAAGGAATAAGTCTCCAGTTTTAGAGATACAGCTCTAACTTCACACACCTTCAGGACAGAGGAGTTTCTTCTTTGCTTTAATTTAATATCATGACAAACTCTTCTTTTGTTGATGCTGTTGTTGTTGTTGTTGTTTTTTGGTTGTGGTGTGTTTTTTGGTTATTAATGTCAAAAGACTATTAAATTTATAGCTGCTATAATGTCAGTGAAAACAATTTGTTTCATTAAAATCTCATTAAGAGCGATGATGTATTAACAGTCCTATCCCAGACGACTCAGGGCACTAGACAGGGTACATCTTGAATGGGGTGCCAATCCATCACAGGGCACCAAGCACACACACACACAGACACTTACACACTCACTCACACACTACAAGCAATTTGGAAACGCCAATTAGCCTTGTCTTTGGACAGTGGGAGGAAACCGGAGGACCTGGAGGAAACCCAGCAAGCACAGGGAGACAGACTCCATGCACACAGACCCCGAGGTGGGAATCGAACCCTTGACCTTAGAGGTGCAAAGCTACTATGTCACCGTGCCACCATGTATATCAATACAACAATGATAAATAATTATTGTAATAAAGTGTTTTCTCATGTCAAAGGAATTGACCAAGATCAAGAAATTTACGATAATTTTATTTAGAAAACCTCACTGCATTCTTACCAGTGTTGGGTGTAACGCATTACAAAGTATGTAGGAACGTAACGAGTAATCTAACGCGTTATGTCCGCCATTTAACTACTCAGTTATTTGCTCATTTTTTCAAAAAATTCAAATAATTTATATAATCCATGAGCCAGACAGCAGTCGTTTTTCAATCCACTAGTTTGTGTGTAAAAGTTGTCCTACAAGCCCCGCCCCTGATACCCCACCCCCCTCTGTTATTCCTGCTGTTATACCCCGATCTCACCTATGCGGTTTGACTATGCGAGAAGTGACGCGCGAAAAGATGAAAACCTACAGTAATCACGGTGCCAAAACTTACGGTGACGCATGATGAACCGTACTTACGGCCACTCTGCAAAACCGCGTAGGTGAGATAGGGGTGTTAGTAGGTGAGATAGGGGGATTAGAAGGTGAGATAGGGGGATTAGTAGGTGAGATAGGGGTATTTGTAGGTGATAGGGGTATTAGTAGGTGAGATGGGGGTATTAGTAGGTGAGATGGGGGTATTAGTAGGTGAGATGGGGGTATTAGTGGGTGAGATGGGGTATTAGTAGGTGAGATGGGGTATTAGTAGGTGAGATGGGGGTATTAGTAGGTGAGATGGGGGTATTAGTGGGTGAGATGGGGTATTAGTAGGTGAGATAGGGGTATTAGTAGGTGAGATGGGGGTATTAGTAGGTGAGATGGGGTATTAGTAGGTGAGATAGGGGTATTAGTAGGTGAGATGGGGGTATTAGTAGGTGAGATGGGGGTATTAGTAGGTGAGATAGGGGTATTAGTAGGTGAGATGGGGGTATTAGTAGGTGAGATAGGGGTATTAGTAGGTGAGATGGGGGTATTAGTAGGTGAGATGGGGTATTAGTAGGTGAGATGGGGTATTAGTAGGTGAGATGGGGGTATTAGTAGGTGAGATGGGGGTATTAGTGGGTGAGATGGGGTATTAGTAGGTGAGATGGGGTATTAGTAGGTGAGATGGGGGTATTAGTAGGTGAGATGGGGGTATTAGTGGGTGAGATGGGGTATTAGTAGGTGAGATAGGGGTATTAGTAGGTGAGATGGGGTATTAGTAGGTGAGATAGGGGTATTAGTAGGTGAGATGGGGGTATTAGTAGGTGAGATGGGGGTATTAGTAGGTGAGATAGGGGTATTAGTAGGTGAGATGGGGGTATTAGTAGGTGAGATAGGGGTATTAGTAGGTGAGATGGGGGTATTAGTAGGTGAGATGGGGTATTAGTAGGTGAGATGGGGGTATTAGTAGGTGAGATGGGGTATTAGTAGGTGAGATTGGGGTATTAGTAGGTGAGATTGGGGTATTAGTAGGTGAGATAGTCATCTTAAATAACTGGCATAATGACAACGTTGTTATCAATTAAAATTTCTAAAAGGTGAATGATTAAGACAGTGTTATCGCGTGCAGACGGATGACTCAGGTCTTTATATAAGGACTGTCTTCTTGCTGCCTTCCTGCTTTTTAATGAAAGCTATTGGTCAACCTGACATAGCTTGACTCTGCTTAGTCATCTCACAGAGATGGAGAAACACACACACACACACACACACACACACACACTAAAATAAACCTGTTTTACAGTCGGTGATGGTGATGTCATGCCCAGATGAGGTTGTCTGCATGATTCAGCATCTAATTAAAAACACACGGCCATGACTCAGTGTTCACTCACTCACTTATTCAAAGTTTTATATTAAACTTTATTGAAAAATATTAGTGTTGAGAAATGTTAATTATTATTTATTCACTGTTATTGGGACTTATAAGGTGACATTACATCTTAATGACATGTACAGTATTTATACAGTACAACGCATAGCTAATAGAGACGGGAATGACCAGGGACCTCCCGATACGATATTATCACAATACCTTGAAGAGATTATTATTATCATTATTATTATTATTATTATTATTATTATTAAACAGAAGCCTTGAACAGAAACAAAAATCCAATCGAGCTCAGGCAATGAAAGAGTGATGACGTGGTCAGAATCGCACCGTTGCACAGCTCCTGATATACACAGGATAATGTCTTTTGGCACGCTGACTTATGAAGGTCGGCGCTCCCTGTGGCTGTACATGTGTCTGCTGTGCTGCCATCTGTGTGCATGTTACAAACCCAGTCTTGAAACTTTTTGATACTACCTCATAAAGTAAATCATTGTTACTGTCAGAATTTTAAATGCCAGCCATGAAAGTGTCATAAAGCGAGTTTCTTTGAGTTCCAAATGTCATAAATCTCATACACAGAATATGTGACTGGTACATATTTATATAGATTATTGCCAGTGATTATGAACTGCTTATTGCATGCAAGTGTACTAAAGCCTTTTATACTGAGACTCATACATGTGTACGAGCTGATGAATGTTAAAATAAGACATAATAAATATTTATGTGTTTGATTTTACTCATCAAAGAGGACACGTGGGTATCATGTAGCGTTGATTTCAGGTTACTCATTATTCAGACAAAAACACAAGGATCACAAGGCCAGCATCTGAGTAAAGAAGTGATGCGACTCGTGCTGGAGGAGATTCGAACATGCACTGTGGTGGTGTTGGTGTGTTGGTGTGAGCTGCTGAACCCAGCCAAAGCACCGAGCTGTAGCACGGCAGTGTGATCTGCAGACCTGCACAAACAAACCAGAGAAAATGAAACGCTGGATCTGACTCACAGCGTTTTAAACTTAATTATGTAATTACTTAAAGGTCAACTTGTAATAAGTTGTTCATGCTCGAGTGATTTTTCTGATTTGCATACACATGTGTAATGATGATCTGTTTACGTTTTTGCTTCAGGGTTTACACACCTTTCAAATAATGGCTTTTTTATTTATTTTTATATTTTTTATTATTATATTTGATTTGTTTTGTTTTGAATCGAATGAAGCAAATGAATCAAAAGAAGCGATTTGCTTTGATTTATACACAAGGACATTTAGTTTTTTTTTTTTCTTTCTGCAGTAACAGACCCCCGCATTAGTGGATTTAACATGAAATACTTCCTTAGATGACGACTCCGGAGGCGACAAAGACAAAGCGGATGGTGATTAAGGAGCTCAATGGAGGTTCAGACAAAAGGCCGTCTCAGTGTCCTGAATCGCTTTTCCGTCAATGTGGACATTAAGCTATCACAGTCTTTAGCCAAATTATATATTGACTGAGTGTTTGAGTCATTCTTTCCCTCTCACCATCACTTGCTATTGATTTAGATCAAACCAACATTCAGCAAGACAAATGCCAATCCATAACATCAAACATCAGGCCACTGATCCGTCCCAGTCCAAACTGGGATCTCTAGACAATATCTGTACCTTAAGTATTTAACTGGATGGATGGAGGTGTTTTGAGGAGCAGGACTTAATCGCACGTCCTAACAAAGGTGCACAGAGCAAGGCAACGATCAGAGGTCTGATAAAGGCTCATCCGTCACCTTGGTAAGAAAATCAGGCTTAAACAGAAACAAACACCCAGTCCAGCTCTGTGAATGAAGGAGTGATGAAGTGCAGCACGATGATATCAGTCTTAGTGAAAGAGGAGAGAACAGTGCAATAAAGCTAGCTGTAAAGAGGAAAAGCGGAATGGTTGTGTACGAAGCTCTACATACAGTATGCTTTATAACATAATGATGATAATGTGTTATGAATATGATTTTCCTAATGATATGATGGGAGACTCTGTCACTCACTCATCTTAACATTTCTTAAACTATTAAGTTTGTTGCTTGCTCCATAATTCCTTTGTTTTGCTTTTCTCTCATGATTTTTGGTTTTACTGTCATGTTTCCATATTTGTCGCTGTGTTTACGAATGTGCTGTATATGAATCTTCAATTTGCTGTTGTGTTTTATGTCATAACCATATTGTCATGCTTTATCTTTTGATGTCATGTTTCCAAGTACAATGTAGTCTTTGTGAGTATGATGTCATTTCCACATTTAATCACCTGCCTAATACAGAGTAGATGCCCTTTTTCCTGCCAAAACAGGACAACACAATTGTAATGTTCCTCATTCTGTTCCTGAACAATGTCTGCAGAGTGTCAGAGAGAGAGAGACCCAGGATTATCCTGCTGAAAGAACACACTGCCCTCAGGGAACACCATTTGCATGAAGTTGTGTACTCGGTCAGCAACAATATTTAGGTACTGTAGGTGGTACAAGTCCAAGTAACATCCACATGAACAGCAGGACTCAAGCTTTCTCACTTTCCTTCCCATAGTGCGTCCTCGTGTCATCGCTTCCCCAGGTACAGTAAGTGACGCACACACACCCACATGATGTGAAAGAAAACGTGATTCATTAGACCAGGTCACCTTCTTCCATTGCTCCGTGGTCCAGTTCTGATATTAACGTGTCCATTGTAGGAGCTTTTAGAGGAAGACGCAGGTTAGCATGGACTCCATGACCAGCCTGCAGCTTCACAGCCCTGTAGACACCAAACTGAGCAGCACTGTGTGTTCTGATTTCTTTCTCTCAGAGCCAGCATTCGCTTGTTTAGCAATTTAAGATACAGTAGCTCTTCTTTTGGATCAGCCTAAATGGGCCAGTCTTCACTCCTCATCTGCAGTTTTGGACTTGCTCTGAGCAGGTTGTCTAGCCATCACTGTGTTCAACTCGTCAAAATCACTTGACTCCTTACGCTTGCCCATGTTTTCTGCGTCCAAAACATCAAGTTCAGGGACAAAAGGTTGACTTACTGCCCAATATATCCCACCTACTTTCAGGTGCCATTGGAACAAGATAATGTCAGTAAGTAAGTTACTCATAAAACATGGTCTTTCTTGAGGTTACATTGTGTCATGACATCATCTAGTTGCCTCGTGTTGCAAAAACAATGTTTCCTAAATTGTATAAGATCTAGCTCTGAGATCTGACTGAGACCGAGAAGGTACATGAAGCTGAATCAAAAGCACTATCCATCTGTGGGTTTCGTCCCAACCTGTAAGAACACACGCTTTTGTTAAGAGTTAATGAATAAGACGATGCTTCCTGTAGAGCTGAAGGATCTCAAGTACTTACTTTTGGTAAGGTTGAAGGCATTAATCCCCTTCCTGGGCCCCACGTCTCACAGCTTGCTGGCATGTCTTGGTTTGCTAGTGACAAATAAGACTCATTTCATCCATCCCTGCTCATTTTTAAAGAAATCCTCCCTGCGGTGCCACAGATCAGCTAGAGCTCCGGGCCAAGTGCAGGGCTGGCTTCTAATCAGACATTAGCACTCGTGTGGTGGTGTGATGTGTGGGCTCAGCTGGTATTCAGCTAACTGCCATCTCTTTTACCATTTTACCCAACCATCCTGTGTTTGTGCTGTCATAGTTATGGATTTGCTGTCATGCTTATCGTTTTTTGGTGTTGCCTAAATGTCCTGTTGTGTTAAGAAATGGTACATCAGTTTTTTTTTTCTTTTTTCGACATTTTAATATCATGATTCTGTTTTGTTCTGTCCTGTTTTTAGATTTTTGTTTGTTTGTTTCAACTTTTCCTGCTGTGTTGGCAGTTGGCTGTGTTTGGACGTCTGTCGTGTTTCCTAATTCGCTGTCGAGTTTTTGAATGTTTTGTCCTTTTACTAAATTAGCTTTTCTGCTTTAAAATGTTTAGACACTTTGCTTTTACTTATTCAATTTAATTCAATTCAATCGATCAAAATGATTATTTAAATTTCTATGAGATGTGAATGTGTATGAATCAAAATGATAATGATCGTCCCTGATGAACGAGCCGAGGGTGACGGCGACAGTGACAAAGGAAAAACTCCCTGAGATGGTAATAGGAAGAAACATTGGGAGGAACCAGACTCAACAGGGAACCCATCCTCATCTGGGTGATAACGGGTAAAGGGATTGATCTGCATCATACTGTGTGAGAATTTTCCAAATTTATGTTGTTTTTTGTAAAAAAAAATAAATAAATAATAATCTGTACAGTAACTTATGTTGTTCATCCCAAAAATTTCACCTTTGATTTTCTGTCATATTTCAAAAATTGGTTTTGTGTTTCTAAATGTGTAAAAATGTTGCTCTATTTATTTATTTATTTTTTCGGTTTTATGTTACGAAATTTGCTGTTGCGTTTCCGAATTTACTGTCATGTTTAGAACGTTTTCCCATCTTACTAAATTTGTTTTTCTGCCTCCGAATACTTAAACATTTTGATTTTAGTTTATAAAATTTATTTTTCCAAATATTTCTGCCTTATTATCAGATTTGCTTTTATGCTTCCAAATTTTCCATCCAGTTACTGAACCTGATGCTCTGCTTTCAAATGTTGACGGATTTGCATTTGTTTTTCTTACATAAAATGTTGTTTATTACAGTAAATATCTATCGTGATATTGAATTCACAGTAATTTTTTTTTAATTTGCTTTTACGTTTCCAAATGTACTGTCGTGTTTCACAAATTGGTGTCATGTTGCTCAGTTTGCTGCCATGTTTGATGTCGCGTTTTCAAATTGTATTTCCAAATTTTCTCTCACACTCACACGCTTGCTGCTGCTTTTCTGAAATTCCTGCCATCTTTCCAAATGTTCTGATGATGTTTTTCTGATGTGTTGCCAAATTTGCACTGCTGCTTCTAAATTTGCTTTTATGGTTTTGTTTTCATTTGTGGTAATTTTAAATGTCCATTAGTACCACAGCACACATAACTGCATTAGGAATTCTCAAATCAAGAAATGAAATTTTGCAATAAATTTGCCTCTGCATGTAAAGCATTTCCGGCATACGAGTGACCGAATGCAGCCGAAACGAACAGCGGCTAAGTTACGCGTCCGGGAGCCGTTCAAAACTTATTTGCATTATTGGAAAGCCAAGCAAATTGAGTTTACAGTACGTATTTTTTTATTTTGTATAAGATTTTGTGATGGGTCCCAGGAAGGTTATCATGGACGGTAGCAAAAAGAAAAGGGAGCCGATTTCAGTTTGGTTTTTAAAGCAGCCGGTGCCGAGAGGAATCATAAATTAAGCTTAAGTGAGGTTTATTTATTTAACATTTCACTTCATTTACTGTACATGTCTTTTCTAAATGTTTTAATTGTTTTGGTATGCAAAAAAAATATGAATATAGTGTTGGAAATTGGTAATATTGATTAATTTACGCTAAGATCTCTCCTCCAGAACGGGTTAAACTTGTATGCTGAGGTATCGCTGTACTTGTTGTTTTTGTACGTTAATGTGCACGTACACCATACTTTTCTTTTCAACGATGAGCCCCAGGAGTAGCATTTCACCCCCCATCAATTTCACAAGCCTGGTCTTCTGCCAGATATCATTCCTGTCAATATCCAGACGAGTTATGTTGCTTTATTGTTCCTCATTTTCCCCCCTCACCATCTAGAATGAAAAAAAAAACTAAAAGAGTCCACATGCTTCAGTCTAAAGCATGAGTGTGTTCTCATGAGGCTAAACTCTAATAACAGGTTAAAATGCTCAGGGTTTTTTTTTTTTCTTTAGAGTGTGAAGGGTTATTTAAAAATGAAAAGCAGGTAATTTCCACTGATCATATTAGCATTCATCGACTGTGGCAGACGGTATGAAACGAGAGGCAGGATTAGGCAAGTACCTCAGGAGAGGAGGCACAGGGGGAGGAACGGGGGGGGGGGGGTGATGGGAGGTACGTAATGGGGGGGGGGGGGGGGGGGGGTTGGTGACGGGGGTTTAGTGGAGTATTTCTGGCGGATTGCCAGCATGAAAGCCCGATAAATTACAGTGAATAAATTTTAACCTGAAATGATTGCGGAAGCCACAACAGACATGTTTTTTTTTTTTTCCCGAAAAGCTTTTCCAATTCCCGAGTGATGACTGCCTTGGCACGAAAAATAAATTAAACTGTTAACACTAAATGAGAAGGATTCACATTTGAATAATAATACCAATCTGCAACATAACTGCGCACATAAACAACGACGAGACGCTAAACATCAACAGCTGAGCGACACCGAATCTGAGAAAATAACGATTTTATTCAGTCTCGCTCTTGTACTGTACAGTATGTTACACTTTGTTTTACTGATTGTGAAGACTTTAACGGCAAGTGTAGTTGATTAGTTATCTTTGGATGAATGAAGCGCGATCAGATGGAGGACTCTGATTGGTCAGAAGAGGTTCATTATGTCTCTCACGGTAGTGCAGCTGCACATCACACGTTTATATCAATCATTTAAATATGGTTTTCTACATCTAGCAACTACAGTATAGACTTTATGCGTCTATGTGTCTACTATGTAGGAGATGGATATTGTCTCCAGCGTCAGTTCAACACTGTAGTATGTTGTTCAACTTCCTTTAGCTTTAATTACATCGTGTCCAGTTTATATGTAAAAATGATTCCTTATGCTCCCAAAACTACTTTTTTACGATTCTGAAGTGCTTGAATATAGCCGCGCCATCAGGGAAGAAAAACTCCATAGATGTGATAACCTGCTCATTCGTCAGCTGACTTTATTTTATTGCCACATACAGTAACGTTGCTGAGTCTAGACCTGACCAACCCCAGATCATAACCTCGTCTCCAGAGACTTGTACTGTACAGTGGACACTATGCATGTTCGGTGCATTGCTTCATACGCTTCCCTTCTTACCCTGAAACACCAATTAGTCTGGAATAGGGCCAATCTGGACTAATCAGATCACATGACATTTCTGCATCACTCCCTAATAAATTAAAGCTGTTTATTTTTTTTTTTCAATATCCTCACCGATTAGTGGTTTACTTAAGGCTAAACAGACGAGTCCGCCTCCGCATACAAACATGGCGGATACAAACCACACCTCCCGACTGTCATGTTCTGAGTCACGTGAGTTCTAACACACCTGCACCCAATTACCCAGGTGCTTAAATAGGACTCAGGAATGTTGAGAGTTAGGTATACATGAGTTTTCCGGACGTTACCAAGCCTTGTGTATTTGTCTTGGCTTTACTGTGATCCGTTGTTCTGGTTTCCGATTTACCGAACGCCCTGGTGTACGTGTTTTACCGATCGACCGACCCTTGCCTGTTTCTTTGACTCTGCCTCCGATGTACCCGTGTTTGGTGTTGTTGTTGTTAACCCAATAAATCCTGTCTTCCTTTTCTGCACTTGTATCCACCTCTACGTCACTCCTGACGGCGTCACAGCTGTTTAGTCCCAAACCCTTAAGCGCTTTTTGAATTATGTGTGTGGAAATGTTCTTACTTTCTTCATTAGACACCTCCATACTGATATTTTTTTTTCTGTTTTACCTTTAAGTGGTCTCTGATCATGACCTCATCTCTTTTCCTTGATGTTGACAGTTCAGTAATATCCTGGCTTGGACAGTTTGTACACCAATTTTCAGGCCAGTGATGTGACACAGGCGGTGTATAAAATAACTATGATACATGTGATATACAGTATAAGAAAAGTATATGTTTTTATATTATGTTTAAAATGATAACTCACTGCCATTGCTATGTAAATGAAACTGTAAGTGATTTAAAAGAAAAGCTTTGCTTACAGTATGTACAGGTACAGTGCAGTTATACGGGGGTTTATTATTATTATTATTATTATTATTATTATTATTGTTATTATTTACAGAAACAGAAATATAAAATGTCACGATCGTTATTGTAGCAGGCTTATGATACTATTTTGGTTATCATGAGAGCCCTGTTCACTGGTTCACGCAATAATAAGTAAAAAAGAAATGGAATTCCGGAGCTGAATATAACGGAGCGATAAGCGCAGTCATGCGAAGGCGTTTCTGATTTGGCAGCTTCAGAGTTGCGTCTGCTGGAAGTTTGTGTGTCGTATTCTTGGAGTGTGGAGATAAAGAGGTAATGCGGTACAGACGGGATAAATATAATTATCTCCTCTCACACTTCCTGCCAGCGCTCACCGCTCCTCTCTGACGGCTGAGTGCGAGGAGAATGTTTAGCCGAGTTTCTTTCTTCATCCTGACACGACTCGCATTTCACACTTTCTGTATGCTTCACCTCTGTGCTTTCGCTAGAACTTACACATCTCAACACAAGATGAACACAATTATGGGTGAGAGTCCATCGAACCTCACATGTACTGTAAACACACACACACACACACACACACACACACACACACACACACAGTAATACTGCAGTGCGATTGCTCTGAAAGACAACTCTGTCTTGAATCTCTCTATCTTTCTCACACACACACACACACACACACCTGTGAACAGCTGTTTTCAATACACTCCCTATCATGAACTACTTATGAGGCAGTGGCGGCCGGCCCATAGGGGGCGCTGGGGCACCGCCCTCCCTGATAAGAGGGGCTAAACATGTAAAATATATTTTTTACAAATTAAGTTTTTTAATTCGGTTTACCCACCAGTATGTGCCTACATGCGATATGAATAACATATACAACATTTCCCACCTAGTGACATTCATTCCTCAGTGAATTTCCACAGACAGACTTGTATCGTTTCTGTCATGGGGCGCTGAGAAAAAGCGCCCCTGAGTGCAGCCAAATAGCCAGTCATGTACTGTTGCTAGGGTAAATTAATAAATATGGGGCCAATCAGGTTCTCAGAATTTTATGGTCTTGGGGCGCTGGAAATTCTGCCCCAAGCCGCAGAAAATACCGCGAGATTTAAGGTTTTTTTTTTTCTTTTGAGGCGCGGCCAATCAGAGAGAGGCGCGGTCAATCAGAATAATGATGGCGAACTTAACGAGCGAAGAGCAGTTTCCACCAAATTCGGTGAGATCCTTATTAATATACCCGTTTTAGACTGTTGTGTTAAATTGCATTTTTAAAACTGTTTTTCTTTGTGTGAACCACTTTGAGATGCAACTTTGCTTGAAAGGTGATCCAGCTGATCATACCCTTTGATGTTGATTATTGTATTTGATACTCTCTGAAGCATGCATGGCGTATTATACAATGGAAATTTGTTCATTTACTTTATCTGTGAAACTGGTGATTTTGAGGAGGAGATTAAATCATTACTGTTAATTGTAATCATCGTCTGACTGTTGATTTTAATTCTTATATTGGACTAAGCAAAGAAATATTTTGTCACATCAGCCCCACCAGGAACAATTTTCACCAGCCGCCACTGTTATGAGGATGTGGAAAAAGCAATGAGAGAGAGAAATTGAGACGGCGCCCGAGGAGGGAGGGAGACGCTGGTCAGGGGGAGAGACTGAAGACGATGAAGAGGACAAAAAGCCAAGGACAGCATGCGAGAGTGAGGAGGAGTGTTTACAGGGGGACACGTCTAGAAGTGAATGAAGAGAAGAACAGGATTCTCCGCCTGTAAATAATAAAGCTCACAGATGACTGAGAATAGATTCATGCTGATAACACGTGTGTATACAGTAAATAAATAAATAAATAAATAAATAAGTCAGGTATGAATTAAAGATGATGCAGAAGACAGTGCTGTTACAGAAACAACCCCGAAGTTTATTTCAAATTCAAATAAAAATTTTATTTGTCACATACACAGTCATACACAGTACGAAATGTAGTGAAATGCTTAAAAAAGAAAATCTGGTCGGAGCAGTCGTGACGGCAGCCGACCTCACCGGCGCCATCTTGTTGCTATAAAACTTGTTTTATTTTCACAAAAACAAGTTATTCTTATACATAGGGTGTGTGTGTGTGTGTGTGTGTGTGTGTGTGTGTGTGTGTGTGTGTGAGCATCAGCTAAAATATCACTCATATAATCATTTCGTTTCATAGCTCATACATCAATCTCGCAGTTTTTCCACTCCTCCTCTAAACACACAGTTTCAGTGTCTATGTAAATGAGCTCCTGCTAAGCCACGCCCCCTCCAGAGAGCACCACAGCTGAGAAACAAGGCAATGCTTTTTCCCTAACTCTGGTCATCCATCCGCCATCTGAATGATTAAAAATAACTAATCATTTATTTTCATAAAAGGTGTCCTAAACTTAAAATTAAATACAACTTTAGTTTAACAAAATCAATTGCATTTTGATCAATTAAAGTTACTTTTACAGTAATTGCTTGAGGCTATTTTCTACCACTTGTGTGGCTTATGAACCTGATTTGAATATTTCCAATATATTTTTTTAAATCATGTAGGTCTTAAGATCCAGGGATATTCACTCACTCACTCACCCACTCACTGTCTGTACTGCTCATCCTGTTAGCCCATCACAGGGGACTTGGGGCACCAGGTGGGGTACACCAGCACAAACACACTCACACACTCACATACTACAGGCAATTTGGGAATGCTAGTCAGCCTTATCTGCATGTCTTTGGACTGTGGGAGGAAACCCACCAAGACTGGCAAAACATGCAAACTCCATGCACACCGAGGCGAGGATCGAACCCGGACCCTGGGGGTACGAGGCCTAAGTTTTCCCTGTTTTAAAGCTGACCTAAAGTAACAATCACTTATTAAATCTGAGATTTATTTTCAAATAGAAAGGCATAAAGTTCAGACAGTGCACTGTTCAGTGTTTCTACTGTATTTACATAATTGCTGTAAGTGATTTTGTGTAATACTGTATATAACTATTTTTTTTAAAAATACATTGAAATACAGTGTGTTTAGTGAAGACTCGGTTATGTTGAAATGAATTTGGCAACTTTTGCTATAAAAGGCCATGAAGATAATTTTACAAAAAGCAAAATGCAAAGCCGAATGTATTCCAACATAACCAACATACAGTAAGTATTTAGTGAATAGATCTGACTGTGATGTATCTAGACGGAGTGAATCATCTTAATTACACTTCATTTGTGACTTCATTTATTCAAGTGCATACATGGAACATGATGAAATGTTAAGTGAAGTAAATGAAGACACACTCGAAGTAAGCCCACTCGAAGTCAACTCACTTATTTATAATTACCATAAGTCAAAATAATAATGAGTTAATGTTACTACAGACTGATGGATTTACGTTGAATCACCTGAAAAGGCTCCCGATATCGCCTCTTTTTTCTGCTCTATTTTGTCGGGTGCTAATACTTCCGAAGCTGACTGGACCATAGTAGGCGGATGGGATAGGCGTTAAGACAAACATCACTCCCATCCTTCTGAAAGGTAGCTCTGTATTTTTGAAATGAAAATATAAAAGTGAAATATGGAGAACTCGGGAGACTCTCCTGGAATCACATGAAAGCAGCGGCAGAAGATTATTTCCAGACACCCAGAAGCCAAGCTGCTTTTATCGGGAAATCTTTAAAGGTGATAGAGATCTCATGCGACTCTACACTGGAAGGGGAAAAAAAAACAAAAAACTTCAAGAACCTGGGTTTTTATAAAGGTCCACGGCATGTTTTTCCCCTCCAAGTGTTTTCTCTAAAGCCACGCCCAGACTAAAATACACCCCGTTACTTGAAGTTTAAGAGGTGGAGCATGTGAGGTGATTAACATGTGACTCATATTACATATACATGCTGTTAAAGTCTAACACACACTCGCCTTGTTACGCAGCACTGACCTGGACTCCTCTTTAGTTGCTTCAATTCTTCATTGAATAGATCCAACAGGGCTACATTCACAGCATTTACCAGAAGCTCTTATCCAGAGCAACTCACATTTTTATCTCTTTACAACATCTGAGCAGTTAAGGGGTTAAGGGCCTTGCTCAAGGACCCACAAGGGCCCACTTGGTGGTTGAGGGATTTGACCATGGGACCTTATGAACCATCATCCAAACCCTTAACCACTAAGCTACCCTTGACCCATACAGGGCTTCCAACATTCCTTGGGTTTATTGACATGATGGAATCACGCAGTCACAGCAGATTTATCAGCTACACGTTCATGATCCAAATCTCCCAAACCTCCACCTCTTTAGAAAATCAGACCAGCCCGTCTGCACCAATGATCAGAGTCACTTAAATCACCTTTTAAGTGTGAATTCTGGTTTTCAGTTTGAACTTTAGGAGATCGTCTTGACCATGTCTAATGTCTAAATGCATTGAGTTGCTGCCGTGTGATTGGCTGACTGGGTATTTGTGTTAAGAAGCAGTTAGATTACCCAATGAAATAGCTGGTAAGTGTAATCCAAAAATCTCATTTTTAGTAAAGAAAAAAAAAACACTTTTACTCTGAGATAAATTTCTAGTTTAAGTTTACTGTAAGCGATGAAATCAGTTCTCCAAATTAAGTTCTTTTTTTAAGTAAAGCATACATGAAAGTTTCTCCGTTATATTCCCTTCATTTCAGTGTGAGAGTTCGGCAGACTGGGGACGACGTTATTACATTATAAAACAATCTAAGAGAGGAAGTGTTCAGTGCAATCACATCGAATCTCCTTCACACGCTCTCGTTTAAAGGTTTAAAGTCGTACAGTAACTCTTCATATCAGGTTGCTTTCTGTTCGTTATAGTGTTGAAATTCAGGGTTGGACCTGCTGAAGCCAGATTTTATGCAGGAACTAATCAATCTGTGTCACAGTGTGGAGTTTAACTGAGAGAATTAATTAAATAAACCAGAAATGTTGTTGTTTTGTTTGGAGGTGATTCAGTAACGGAGTTTGTTCCATTTCACTGTTACTGTTCATCATATCATGATTCTAGTGCTACTGACGTGTAACAGTATAGAAGAAATAAACGATGGAGAGCTTTGATCTAAAATGTCTAACAAACTACTTCGACCTTAAAGGGTTAAAAACAATAATCACTTTTAATATAAGAAGAAAAGAAAAAAAGTCACAATGCCTGTGACGTCTCAGGGAAGTGGATTTGAGCAATAACTAAATAACTAAAATAAAATTAGACATACACACGTTTAGTTAAAAATAACTAAACGTGTGTGTATGTGTGTGTGTGTGTGTGTGCTCACTCTCACTGACTTGTTTACCCCGATGTCAGACAGTGAAAGCGAGAGTGTCACAACAGCCGTGTCATCCACAGTGCCGTTAGTCAGCTCCTGGGGTCAAAGGTCACTGAAACCAGAGGCGGCATGTGTGATGATGTCATCCTGACTCAACCTGACATTAATAGTTCTGTGTATGAGCTGAGGGATATAAAGGTAGAGATAAAACGGTTTAGTTTTTATATCATACTGTATGTGTGCATGCGGATTATATATATATATCTGTCTTTCTATTTCGACCTACAACTGTGCATCCATGGCAACTTGCTTTCAGAAACCTTGGACAAGAAATGTGGTGTGCGTGTGTGTGTGTGTCTGTCTCTGCTGGACATCAAGCCAAATCAAGGACACCGGGTTTGCAGGACAAAGGACACATTACTGGCTGAGAAACAAATACAGCGGCCCTAGATAGAAGACAGTCTCTTTAATAGGACGATTAAAGGCGATAACATAGAAAGCAATGAGAGACAGATGAGAGAATTAGAAGAGACCTTCACCATCCTGTCCATCTCCTTTAGATTAGACACTATATACGGTAAATACCAGCGCTGTAGCTGTGGACATTAACTGATAAATACAGTACAGTACTGTAGGTGGTAGAGTGACCCCTCCTCTATATAAGGTGCTGTACGACTCCACGCAGTCTCCATCACGAGCCATGCATTTGCTCCTGAGTGTTGCCTCTCCCGATGGTCTCCCGCTGCGCTACAGAGCGTTTACGGAGATGTGACACCACTGACGAGAGCAGCGTGCACAGATGGATGATGGACGTTTAAAGAAGGAGAAACCAGCACTGAAGACAAATCACACAGTGGGAGACCATCAACTGGGACAAAGGGGATTCATGGCACGCTCAACAACAAGCAACACCAACAGCTAAAATCAAAGACCAGCTAGAAGTTAAACAGCGATGCTAACAAGGCAAAAGGACACCCAGGTGAGAGTGATAAAGGGTTAAAGGTGCCTTGTTACCAAGCATCAGAGCTCTCCATATTCTGCCTGGTAATGTTCCGGCAGTTCAAAACTGCTTTTTCTTTTGTAAAACACAAAGGACCAAAGCAACAAAGTCAAATAATGCTTTAAACTAAAAAAAAATAAAACAAATAAATTGAAATCAATGGTGGTGGCTCAGTGTTTTAAGACTCTGCATTACTGATCAGAAGGTTAGTGGTTCAAGCCCTGGGCCTCTTAACGCTGTTAGCTCCAGAGGTGCTGCATCCCGTCTGACCCCAACTTCCTACGCTAGGATATGCAAAGGAAAGTATTTCACTATGCAGTAATGTATGAGTGACAAATAAAGGGTCATGTGGCATGCAAAGGCTGATGGGTAGTTTATATCTCCTTGCATCAAAATTGCAGCATATCAACAGGAATAGCATCAATCATTTTTATGTAGCATGTGAATGCGTTATCGCTATGGAAACAGTAACCTATGAAAATAAGCACATGAAAATTAAATGAACCAATCAGAATCAAGAACTCAACAGCGTCAAGCGCTGATATAATGTAACTAATGTGATCTTAGTTGTGTTGAGCGTAGCCACATTCTAAATGCTATTACTGCGTAACCCAAGCTAGCTAGCTAACCTTGATCCATCTTTTGGTCTATAAGTATCACTACCTGACGTATTCACACTAAATATTCTCCTTCAACTGAACACGACCCTCGTGGCGGTTTGTTTTTTTTTTTTTGCTCTGTAAGACATTTGAGATCGATGACATTTCACTGCACTATTCTGTGCTGCTGTGTACGATTCTGCACATTCACTGAGACTTAGTGCTCAGCGCTGACACTATAGCCAGCGGCTTGAGAGAGAGAGAGAGAGAGAGAGAGAGTTCTTAGGGAACAGTGGTAGCAGAGGAAGGCCATGAAAAATTCACTGCATGCTAACCACACAGCATGCGAGATTCCAGGATACTGTGGTATCGGTTTACAGCTTGTTGTTTTAAATGATCTGTAAGGGAAATTTTAGAAAATGAGATGCTCCTAATGGTTCCGTGTGCTATGTTTTTTAAATTTATTGCAATCCTTCTGGACTGGTAATATTTTATAACTATAATAGAGCTCAATAGGAATCAAATGGAAACCAATAAGGACTATACTGTATAAACACAACATACATTTCAAATATTACTAATAGACTCACCTATCTATCTATCTATCTATCTATCTATCTATCTATCTATCTATCTATCTATCTATCTACAGTATCTATCTATCTTAATGTTGCATGTGGTTTGTGAACAGGAGGGGCATTACACTACCCAATGATATTGAACAGTTGCTGTTTTATATTTGTTTTCTGTTTTCTAGACCCTGTGCATATTGAAATGTCGCAGGGAAGACATATACATCGATCAGTCTAATACATAAAGTCTTAAACATGCCCATGGTGACCAAAGACCAGGTCAGATTCCACAAAAAAGCTAATCTTGCACAAATTGCCAAAAACAATAGAACCATAGAAAAAGCACCAAAACAACCAGTACACTAAAACCCACCACCAAACAGGAGGCCCAGCAGGCAAAGTGCCCAAGGCCAGACCAATCCTCCAAACCCCCCAGATCCCGATCTGATCAAGCACCCATGAGATGCACTAGATTAACACGTCCGGGCCACATTGCAACCCACAGTACCCAAAGGATCCACTGCCCAGGTCCTGGTACCTGACACCACAGGACATCCCCAGAGGGGTCAGAGCCGTTTCAGTGGCACAAGGGGAGCCTTGGTGGTTAAACTTGGCTTCTAAATAACTTTTGATTGACACGTATCAAAGATTTTATTATCATCACGTTAAAAATTGTTAAGTACCACTTTATTCAGTTCACCTTAAGTTTTTTTTATATATATAAAAATTGCATGATGTAATGCATGATGAGATACACTCACCCATCAAAACCTGACTGAAATAAAGTTCAACCAAGGTTTATTCCAAGAACTGCACTGTTGACTCCTGAATTTTATATAACTGCAGAAAATGAGATAAAAACGAATGCTTCTGGGCCTACCTGAGGAAGAACGAGGCTGCAGAGCTGCTTTGAGCTGGAAGTGGAGATGTCATCTGGCTGCTACGTCTGTTTCCTTTCAGAGGGATGGAGGGAATAGCGCTGACATGGCGAGAAGGTGAGGTTTCTGAAGTCATGCTGTTCTTGACTGGAATCAAGCTCTGGATATGATACAGAGAGCACAGAACAGAAGCTAATCAACGCTAAAGATAAAATGAAAATGATTAGTTTTGTCTAGATGTGCCATTTATATGTTAGTGAAATTGGATTATAATCATTCAAGCTGGAAATTTACATTAATCTATACATGGGGAAATCTTCTCATATCCAGTATCAGGTTACACATCCGCTGTAGGGAATTTTCTCAGTGCTGATTGTTTCAGATTATTGAAATCACCTCATTAAGTTGCTGAATATTGATGGAGTGCAATTCTAGGTACTACTTTAATAACATGAAGCTTTGCAGGAATGGCTGTAAAAGTGGCTATCATGAATAAATCAACCTGGAAGATTTCAGCACGCAATGCAGGGAAACCATCAAACGTATTACAGGAGAGGTTTCCCAGCATAACCATAAAACAGTTCAGGAGCAGAGGATGGAGAAGAGGACAGATGCCTTGAGGCAGACTTCATGGAGATCGATGGGATTTGAGAAAGTCCGTCATGGTAGAGGTCACTGGGAAATATCGGCTTAACTAGCAGAGGGGAACAGCTGTCTGATAATGTGTTCAGGTCAGTTTTTTTAGTTGCAATACTTTATATGTTAAAACCACAGCAGGGCAGTGTAAGTATCACTGTGGCCTACTGTTGAGTTTCCAGAGAACCATCAGGAAACATTTCCTCATTCTTTTGAATACAAACAGAACTAATTTATTAGAGAAGCCATAAAACAATGGTAGTATTTTATACATTAATTAGCCATAACATTAAAATCATGAATGTTAAAGTGATAAGGTTTTGGGTTGCCTTTGTGCCCCCAGGGTAGTCTTTGCCACCTGAGGGGGCAACTCTCTCCAAGAACTCAACTCCAAAAAGCACCGGATCCTTTGATTGCTGTGGTTGTGGGGGTGTTGTCTTGGTGAATTGGACTTGTTTGTTCAATTCACCAAGGCAACACCCTTGGCTTTTTGTCTGCTGGGCCCTGTGCTGGGCCAGCTGTGGTGCACTGGTTGTTCTGGTGGCTTTCTATCTCAGCCAGCACTGAAGTCGTTTGGCTGTATTGTGAGCTTAGGGGTGTTCATGATCCTGTCACCAGTTTGCTTGTCTGTAATTGGCGAATGTTGTTCAATTCACCTGTCAGAGGAAGGGAAGAAAAATCCACTGATGTTAAAACTTGGTCTTTCAGTACATTCAGGTCATCAGCTGGCCTCCTTTTGGACACACGTTGCTGAATCTAGACCTGACCAACTGAAGCAACCCCATATCATAACACTGCCTCCAAAGGCTTGTATGGTAGGCACTAGGCATGATCATGCATCACTTCATCCACTTTCTTCTTACCCTGATACCCCCAGTACTAACCCTAACCCTAACCCTAGGTAAATCTGGACTCATCAGACGACATGACCTTTTTCCACTGCTGCTCAGACCATTCTTTATGCTTCCATGCAAATTAAAGTCTTTTATTTTATTAGTCTAGCTGGTAAGTACTTTTCTTAAGGCTAAGCAGCTGTTAAGTCCCAATCCCCTGAGTTCTCTTCACATTGTCTGGTGTGTGTGGAAATGGTCTTACTTTCAGTATTAAACATGAGTTCTACTGTTGTTGGGTTTTTGTCTGTTTTATTGACAATTAGATCTCCCATCATGCTCATTCAGGATGTTTTTCAGACCACATTTCTTTGAGGAAGCTACTCACTGCATCAGTTAGGGTTACATAACTTGTTGCAACTAAAACATATTATTCACTGCAATAATTATCCAATAGAAGGCTCTTAAGTATTTGCTTAGTTAAATCTAGATAGTGACTTTGTTGGAGGGGGGGGGGGGGGCAGGCAGTGTATAATGTAATTTTAAACCTGGCGAATATTTTTTTGGACACATTTTAAACAAAGTGCTGATCAGTGTGCGAATCGGTTGTTGGATTTATCCCGCGTGCTCGGCTTTTACCTTGATTGTTCTCAGATTAGAAAAGCAAAGCAAGGTAATTGTACTAACTTTAGACAGTATATGATAATGGCTTTTATCTGATATTTTTTTTTTTTTTTTTAAAGATTGAATGAAAATGTAGCACTACAGCTCATCTGGTTTGTGAAATCACAGCTCCGTGTCACACACATCCAAAGAATGCGATGGTAGGGTTAGTAAGCTTCAGTTCCATAGAGGCTCAGTGAAATCTCCACCATCTCCTCTCCTGAAAAGAAGAGCTCAAATCCCAGCAAATCCCATCACTCTCGGTTTCACCTTATGAAATCGTTAAGCTTCCGCAGGCGACTGATAACATCTGCATCAAAGCACCCTCAGAGCTGACCTCGCTCCTGACGTACTGTAATACATACAGTTCTGACATGATTCACCCGGCTTGCTCTTGAACCATCGGTGCACACGTCTCTCACTCCTGAAATCATGCCTACCTCAGGAACCTGTCAGCATATATTACGTAACATACAATAAGCCACACACGTACACACAAAGCAGGACATGTGATCGTTACATGGAGTGTAGGGTGCCGAAAACTGCCAGAGCTGTGGTCTCCCTCTGACAGCCTGACAGAGAGATAACGAGGGCAGGAGAATCTGACTCTCTCACATGCTGGTAGAAATAAGACCCCTTGTCTGAGGACCAGAGAGCAGCTGGGCAAGTTAATTCACAATTCGAGTCTCTGTCAGTAATTACATCCTCATGTCTGAGTCCACCATTAACGCCCAGCAGGGATGGACGTGTCTACTTCACAATGGATGGCTCCGTTTCCTCCTAATTAATTTGAACGTGTGTTAAAATGTCTCAGGAAGCCCGGGAGATTGAGAAAGAGAAAGATAAAGAGAGAGGGAGAGAGATGGTGTGGATTGATAAAGGATCCGCTAGATGAAGATTCATTTCAATTAACATCAGAAATGACAGTGTATTCATTCCAGCTAATTACACAACATTAACACTGGACTCTTTAATAACCATAACGCACTCTCTGTCTTCTAAAGACCAAATTCACTTTTTTCATCCATATCTACCATTATGGAGCAACGCCTTTAAATCCTAGATTCTGATTGGTCAGATGGATTTATAGACGACGTCTCCAGTGTCAGTGCTTTCTAAAGCTTTATGACACTTTAGGACCAAGAAAAGACATTTTTTACGTTTTGTGGTTTGTTTTTTAGTCTCAATCCGCTTCACGAGACAGACAGAGAGAAAGACCAGGCTGATGAAGCAACAACTGTTTGTAGCTGATACTGGACTGGTGGCATGTTCACATTGCCGGACATTTTAATTCTGCTTTGAGCTGAGAAATTGGGGTGAGCACCCCAACAAGAGCCTCATTCATCTTCATTAAACTCTTTATCCTGGTCAGGGTCCAGGTAAATTTGGAGTCTGTCCTGGGAATGCTAAGCATGTGGTAGGGACTACCCTGGATGCTACCCCAGTCTATCACAGAGCACAATACACACACTTCTTCACAATTAAGGGTAAGTTAAAGTCACTAATTCACCTCCTGACACATTTTAGGAGAAAAAGGAAACCCATATAAACACACTGAGAACATGCACAGACGAACTGGGGACGCGGTAACTATGTGCCCTCATGATGCCCTAGGTAAGGATTAGAATAAACAAAGTAAAAGACTAGAATATTCTTTAGATGCTTGCTGTGACACAGTGTATCCAAGCTTCTTAGTTATCAGGGGGAATCTTTTAAAGCATCAGAGCAGTGCCAGGTTAACACAGTCCCAGATGGACGTCAGGTGCCATTTTTACCCTGCGCTGCGTCCGCTGTGCCATCTGTTGACAATTTGCCATGCTGGTTGCCTCCCGACCTTCACACCAGCCTTGACTCGGACACTTCGATGCCTTAAATTAGCCAGCCTGCGAGACAAGAAGTTATTTGACTGCAGGTATGACAATTAAGACACAAGGCTTATCCGGAAAAACAGACAAACCTAATGTGCGTCTCAATCGAAATTCCACTGCAGGTCCGCAGCTGTCTTGGTGCAAACACACTTCAGCATCCACAATAACATCCCACTCTGACCCGAAGCTGAAAAACATCTCAAGGTCTAATTGCTTTTTCGTCTGTGTGAGAACCTGGCTGGTTTGCCTGCACTTCTGTCTCGGAATTTGACGGCTTGTGACAGGACGGGAAGTGAACGTTCTATGTATTACTCATTTCGTTTTAAAAGAACTTTCTGTCTGGATATATTGTGAGCTTTGGTGCTCGGGTGTTGCTCTTTATACACATGATCATCCTAGTGAGCATCATGACAACCAACCTGCCAAATAAAAAATAAATATCCCCAAAAGCGGTTAGATGACTACAGTGTATGCTGTAATCTTCAGGTTATACTGTATGTCTCCATGGAAACCCTGATTATGCATAACTATATTCAGTAAAATTAAATGGTTAAAATTAATATATAAATAAATAAATTCTTCTTGACCCTCTTACCCAACTTCTTTTTATATTTGTAAATTATTGACCGGATAAACTGCTAAGGATTAACTTCAACACATACTCTCTTAATGGACTTTGTTTCATTATGGGTTGTCCCTAAAGCTCATGTAGAACCGAACAAAAATGTTTTCCATAAGATATATATATACATATATAGATAGATAGATAGATAGATAGATAGATAGATAGATAGATAGATAGATAAAGATATAAATAAGGTCTTAGGTTTTCACCCCTTTTAAAAGACGTTTTTTATTATGTGGTTATAGTTATAAATTGGGTGGTCTCTCATGGTGGTTCTTTCTTATCTATTTTGAGTAGTGGATTGGTTGTGTTGTTGGCTGGGTGGTTGGTGGGTTCATGCATGGGGTGGGAGTCATTCATTCATTGGCAGAGATAATAGCTTGGCTGGTATTCTCCTATCTCCCAATATCTGCACTGGGTCAAGGTCACTACCCAGGACAAAGCTGGTCCTCTCAATAAGTTTGTCAAGTTTGGTTGGTTAAGTAGTTGATTTTAGAGTTTGTTGGTTGTTTGGTGGGTGCATTGGTGGGGCAGTTGGTTGATTGGGTCGTGGGTGGTTGGTTGGTTGTTTTTAGGGTTATAGATAGGGTTAATTATTGAGGTCTTTTCTTTCTTTTTTCACTTATATTTTTTGTGTGTGATACAAATGTCTTGCTATCCCTTAATTGCATTCAGATGCACCAGTTTAGGTGAAAATGGTATTTTACTGCTACTCGTTGAAAATAGTCTCACTGTGAAATGATCCCCTCTGTGTATTATCTTTATACATGAAAATATCAGAAAAAAACTAAATGGCAATCACTTCAAACAATGTTACTAGGCTCAGAAAGACTCCTCTGCCAGTTTATTTAAAGTGAACTGTGTGTACATGACTATACAGTTCACCTTTGACATAAGGCTTGGCATCCGCATCATAATTTATGACCTCCTTCTGTAAGGAAATGAGGTTAGAGACGTCCATGACTGTGTTGATGGAGCAGAAAAACAAAACACTATATCCTGAAGGCAAGGTCACTTGGGGTCCACAAAGTCAATGGTGAAGGCTAATCCACTGAATAATGATGCTGAACTAATGCTAAGTCATTCAGCCAGCAGACCAAGGGAGATGCTTTACATTAAATATTAATATTAGTTGTTAAAGTGCTTTGATGTTCGAATGATCTAAGATGCAAAAGAGTTCATAATCACAGCTGATCAAAGTAAACAAAAATGCACTTTCAGAAAATAACCTCATCAAGAAACTTAATTTATAATGTAACTTGAACTAATCTTTGTGTCACCAGATCTGGTGTACTGTATATTTACAAAAATTGAATATATATATATATATATATATATATATATATATATATATATATATATATATATATATATATATATATATATATATATATATTTTATTAGGTGGGTTTCACTGTATCATACGTGTTATTATTTATAGGGAAAACAGTTGACAGGTAATTTTTCTCCTGAACAGATGAAGTGTCACACAGCTGAAATAGTTACACTTTTACCATGACAGTTATTTGACTGCAGTAATATTTTTATGGCAGTGTTTATGTTTAATCCTATCAACTTTTCCTGAAGGGCTCTATTACGCACTAAAACCTGACTACTGACAAAATATCATCTTTAACTTCTTTAAAACACTGCCATGTGGAGTGAGTGGATCTCAGGGCTTCAGCCTTGGCAGGATATAAAGCTGCAAGATAAAGAATGAATGATTATCAGGACACCGGTTTGTCCTGGACGACTGGATAGACGGTTCTGGTTCTTACCTGTGATCGTTGTTGCTGTTGAGTTCTACTGATGGTTTTCACACTCCACACCCCCTCCAAATAATTCTGAGCATATGTGGGTAATGGAGTAACAGTAGCATGGCAGCTTGGCTTTATGTCCATGCCAGAAGCTCCAGACTTGATCCAGCCCATTTCCTTAAGCTTAATACCAGCCACTGGTTCGAATCTTGAGCGATGTTGTGTGGCAGCAGATGAGGAACCCTGATTTACCCAGGAGGGTCTATGTAAGGATGCACTGGTGTGAGGTGCTACCAATCCAGAGTAAGGTCCACACTGCAGGCTAGGGGAACCATCAAGTGCCAGTCCCAGGGCTGAGTGAAGAGCCAGACGGCGCAGCTGGTGCTGTGGAGTTCCACACACTTCACAGCGGCCTTCAGCACCCTGACCTCTTGGAGGCCATTCTAAAGCCTGGAGCTTGTCAAGGATTACACTTGCAAAATTTGGGTCCTACAAGGAATAAAGAGAAAATGTAATTAAAACTTTTTTGTAATTAAAAGTTTTGAAATTTGAAAATCTGAAACCACAAAGCATATTTGGATTGATTTTTTTTAAGCAACCCTAACCTATCTAAAATAAGAGGACCTATTTAGTTACCATGCTAATAGGATAGACATTGCTGGGCTTCACCAGCTATTCTGGTTGGTGTTCCACACCCATTTTTTGGGGGGTGATTTTGGCATCATTCGCTGGTTATACATTAAATGTCCAAAATGATTAGACATTGGAGGTTTACATTGGTTACAGGTTAGTGACATACACTGGTAAGACGTCAGTGGCCTATGCTAGCTGGACATTGGTCGTCTACAGTACATTGATTAGACATTGGTGGCCCACACTGGATAAGTGTTAACTGATAATCAACTGTAGTGGTTACACTTTGGTAGTCAAGAATGTTTGGACATTGATGGTCTACACCGACTCATATTTGTGGACCACAACCTCCCTAATCTTGTTGGTTAATGTGACATTATTTATTACAGGGGCTCAACAGTTGCCCTTGTTACCCCGCACCTCCAGGGCCTCGGGTCTGTGTGCATGGAGTTTACAGTACATGCTTGGTGGCTTTACGTGTGGTGTAGGCTGATTGATGAGCATTTCCAAATCATGTTTGGCTTAGTGTGTTTGGGTGTGTGTGTGTGTGTGTGTGTGTGTGCCCTGGGATGGGTTGGTAATAGGCTCCTGTATGTGGTTTGGAAAACAGGTGGTTCTGACATAAAAGCCTAAATGAATGCTAGAAACTCTGCTTATAAATCAGTAAATGATTATGATTTATGCTGGCGGAATAAGAAATGAATAAAACTATTAGACAAGCAAAGAGATCAGATAAATTAGACTCAACGGATCTGTTTAACTATAATAAACCTCATCCAGAAAACTCAGATTAGCATAAAATGTCAGGTGTTATCTGCACAGAAAGGTCACTAGGTAAGAAATTGAATCATTGCTGCAATTGCGAATTTCGATTCAGAGAATTTGATATTATCAGTATTTCACCTCGACAGCGTTGCCATGCGGATTTCCATCGAGATGTCTAGTTGATCTTAGGGCTACAGAACGGCTGAGCGAGAGGGAAAGAAATTAATAATAAAATCAATCACCTAGAGCTGTCTTTCACTTATGAGACAAAAAGATAAGGGTATGTGCGAAGGCAGTGAGAAGAGATAACCCGTACGCCCTCTAAAACTAGACACAGGCAATATAAGTATAGACATAATATCGAAAATTCCAAAGACATAAAATGCTGCAGAGTGGCTGTGGAGTACTGAGAATAATTTTACATTTTCAACCTTGTTATTAATTTAATTGTAGCTCTTAAAATGGGGTCACTGACCAAAATTAGTTGATGAAAAGTGATGGTTTGGGAAAAATCATACAAAAGTTTACATTTTAACATTTTCTATTTTATGTAGTTTCGAAAAACTAAAAGGCTTTCTACAATTTATTTCTTTATGATTCTTTTTAATTACATGTCATGACCTAAAGTAAAGAACTACTGAAAAAGAAATTATTTTAAGGAGAAATTAATCTGACCGATATTAAAACACTTTAAGCCACGCCTATTTTTAAATATAAATGCAGAATTTTTAGGGCTAGAAATATTACTATTTAAATATTTAATCTGTAAAATCTGGCACAGGTTTTATTCCTGCCACCACCTTCCTATTTTCTAACTTAGGGCTGGCATCGCCCAAGGGCCGAACTTTGGCAGCCTGTCGGTGGCATGGCTCGAACCCCTGACCCCCCAGTCAGAAACCCACAGCCTGAACCACATGAATTACTTTGTTTTGTATGTGTTCAAAACCAGGTATTTTATTTTATTTTATTTTATTTTATTTTATTTTATTTTATTTATTTGTTTGTTTTTTTGTTTGTTTGTTTGTTTGTTTGTTAGATACACTAATACCTTTACCATGAAGCAATATCTCAACCGTTTGGAAGAGAAATGTACTACGGTCTGTTAAAAAAATAAAAATAAACATTGCCTAGTATTTTTATTTCCCCAAGGAAATAAAAATCCAAATCATTCACTTTTTTTCCCTTGTGCAAATATATATTATAGTTTATACTTGACTTGGCACTTTTATTTAACTCGGTTTGCTTTGCCCAGAACAATGGCCTTTTGCTAACTGACCAAAATGAACAAAAAGCAACAGAAATAAATTTTGTAAGTAATGACACTCCCTTACATCTGTCCCATTCAAATCCATTCTGAATTACTTCACAGTGTAGACAAATGCATGTTTGAGACTTTGTAATAAAACCACCTTTCCCTTTCCACAGACACAGCAAGACGCCATATTGTGATGTATTGCCTGTTCCCCCACTCTCATTGTTCAGGAGTGAGAGGGTGGGCCGCGGACTCGTGGTTATTGAGTGCTTGTGTCTGGAGTGCGCTGTAGGGGAGTCGGAATAAAGCCAGCATGCCAGACGTCGGCAATCTGCTTCAACCGTAACGGCATGCATCACAACCTGTTAGAGCTAAACTTCTGGCCTGAAGACATCTTACCCACTGTGTTTGGAGGGAATCAATACATGTCTTTATAACACGCCTTTCAAAAACAGGGGGGGAAAATAAACGAAACAGGACATTTTTGATAAATGGGCTTTAAAAGGTCAGTCGATAACGGAGCTGTAAAGTGATTTCATTATTATTTCAGGATTCATGATATGGACAGAAATAGTATATTACAATTATGTAACTATCCAAGAGGCAGGAAAGTCAATCATAAGGCATTTACGCTAAACTGTTAGAAGTCAGTTAGTCGTCCTCACTGTGAGAACTTCGAAAAGCTTTACAGGGGACTAGCGGAATTATTATTATTAGACACATATGTATAGTACAGTAGTCAGACTCAAAAAATTGGATTAGATTAGATTAGATTCAACTTTGTATTGTCACTGCAAATATTATGGTACTAGGCAACAAAATACAGTTAGCATCTAACCAGAAGTGCATTTGTCACCGTGCAAAATAATTTGCATATGTAAACAGTACACAGAGAAGGGGTTATATATAATAAGAAAATAAAAATTTGGAACTCTAGCAGAAAATCAGTGAAAATGCAGAATAAAATGAAGCTCCTCTGACCGGGATGTTCAGCCAGACACCTGCAGGTGCATTTTAACAGCCAGAGTGTCATCTGTTTCCTGAACAGCTTCTGGAGCTACACTGCGAGGTCAGAAGCTCATTACTCATGAGTCAGTGATGTTCAATGAGCCGGGGCCTCCGGGGCGACCGGGGCCTCCGGGGCACCGCCCTACGTGTGTCTGCATTCTGATAGACGAGATCTCGGACAGCGAGGCACGCTTTGGGAAGGCTTTCAGTGAAAATTCCTCGACTGAGCGGTGCGTCCACCACCTGTGCTGCTCTCTTCACCCCGCGTCAAACACAATAGCCAGGCTGGAGTGTGTGAAATGGGTGATATACTGGGCCAGCTGTGAACATCGTAAACTTCCTGTTCCTGTTTTATTATCCGAAGCCTTCAGGCTGATAATATCCGTACGGCTTTATAAGAAGTCTCTGTAGAAATGAAACGCTCCGTTCGCGGGTGTGTTTCCATAACTTGGGATTTGTTCTAATAAAGCCCGCAGAAACCTGAGTGATACAGGAACTTAAAGTGTAGCCGAATTTCTCCCTCGACTACCTCATCTACACTGCCGCTAGGGGAACATTACATGCAAATGACAATTTTCTGTTGTGTAAGACCAAATTAAATTCCTGAAAATAGAGTTCGAACAGAGCAAAGCAGGCAGAAGTGTAAGCTTATTACTATTATAAGCTTTTAACTTTACCCTAAGTGAGAAAATGCTAAATAAACGCAGTCAAACGTAGTGTAACATTTCACAAGAAGCAAGGGAGAAAAATAACCTTCAACTAAAAAAAAACATACAGTATATTTTCAAAAAGGAAAGAAAAACGGTGAAAAACAGGAATAAAAATTAATAAAAATATATGAGCAAAAAGATATAATACATGCAATAGAAAAATACAAAAAAAAAAAAAAAAAAGAATGTAGTCAGATGAAAAATTTTCCAAAAAATTATATTATGGTGAAAATATTATGGTCCACTTCTATATTGAGATACCGTAAGCTTTTACTGAACTTACCACTACTATGTGAATATAAAAACTGAAAGCAATAAAGGAAAAAAGATCAAGAAACACTGTTTTAATATAAAAAAAATCACATCGCGATTATTTTGACATACAGTACGTACATTGCGAATGCGATTTTATCTGCAATATGTAACTACAGTATTTAATGCATCATTTTGCATTTAAACGTATTTATCGAAGCTAACACCAAATACCAGCACAAATGATCTCATTAAGAGGATGTTTCCCGATATTTTTTATCACTTCAAAAGTATTAAAAAAATAAAAATAAATACTGAACTTATTGCCAACGTCTACAGAAATTCCAGACTATGTATATGTCACCTAGAATAAATTGCAGGTTTTTGGAGCAATTTATTGTGCAGGTCCTTATTGTGATTTAGATTTGTATGTGATCAATGTGCGGCACAAGTTTAAAAAACTTAATTTTAAAAAAGGAAGAAGAAGAAGAAGAAAAAAATGAATAAGAGGATGGTTATTATGTTAATGATGATGGTCTATTTATATGCTGCCTTTTTTGATGTTTAAGTTTGCTGTTGATAAACAAACAAACAAACAAATAAATAAATAAATAAATAGTCATTTTTATGCACATCCAGCAACACTGCAGCTAAATAAAAGTAAGCAATGTGTGTGTTATGTAGGAATAAATACATTATTTATGAAAAGCCTATCTCTAAAGTTCACACAGTTTACCCGTTTGTTTGCAAATCTGCACCGCAGTGTGATTATTCAATTCTATAAAATCACCTACAGAAATATCACCAGCTCCAACCTGCTGCAGTCTCTCGCAGTCCGACATTCGATGATTCCGCAAAGAAAATACAAACTGAATTTTTACCTTGCTTTAAAGCTGTTGTGATGTTGACAGCAATGTTTTCTCCTGAACCCGAACCCGAGTCTTTACCGGCTGTGCTGCGTGTTACTCTGTGTGATACAGACCGGAGAGTCTGGGAAGCGAGAGCTTCTTATGCACTAAAAACATAAATCACTTCAGAGGATAAATGGAGTTTGTCCTTTATAAGCGCAGTGGCAGATGGAATATTGGGGGCGGGGTCAGGGTCATAATTAATGTCTGAATTGGCAAACGGTTCAAACTCTGGGATTGTGAGGGTTTTATACACACAGTTTAATTATAAAAAGAGTCTCGAAGGCATTTCCAGTGCTCGACATCAAGTTCAGGTTGATTTAACACAAGCTGAGTGAGAGAGATGTATTAGCTGGAATAGGGCTGAGTTAGAAGATTGTCCAGGTATAATATTAACGCTGTAGATCAGTATACTTCTGGCAGCTGAGGTGTGTGAGACTGTTATGGTTGACCTGGGGATGGAGATGGACTAGTGTCCGAGTTACATAAGGGGTAAGGGGTAGGATAAGGTTAGGATGGGACTATGATATGTATAATAGTGTTGCATTGGGTGTAGGGTTATGAATAGCTAGCATTATTGTTTGTGATGGTGTCGGGTTTGGGCCAGGATTTGGGTGAAACCAGTGCTTGGGTCAGCCTGGAGTTATATTAGGGTTAGAGTGAGGGGTGTGATAGGGTAATGGGATGAGCTAGGGTAAAGTGTGATTGAGTTTAGGAGTGAGGTAGGGTCTGTAGGGGATAAGACAAGACTAGGGTTATCGTTTGGTGGGCAGGAGTAGCTCAGTGGTTAATGTGTTGGACTACTGACTAGAAGGTCCCAGGTACCACCAAGCTCCCACTGTTGGTCCCTTAAGCAACCCCATCAACTGCTCATCTGTGCAATAAAATTATGTGTTAAATGCCATCAGTTTTATTTCAACTTACAATTTGTGAAATGTAATGAAATATACACTCACCTAAAGGATTATTAGGAACACCTGTTAAATTTCTCATTAATGCAACTATCTAATTAACCAATCACATGGCAGTTGCTGTAATGCATTTAGGGGTGCGGTCCTGGTCAAGAAAATCTCCTGAACTCCAAAATAAATGTCAGAATGGGAAAGAAAGGTGATTTAGGCAATTTTGAGCATGGCATGGTTGTTGGTGCCAGACGGGCCGGTCTGAGTATTTCACAATCTGCTCAGTTACTGGGATTTTCACGTACAACCATTTCTAGGGTTTACAAAGAATGGTGTGAGAAACATCCAGTATGCAACAGTCCTGTGGGCGAAAATGCCTTGTTGATGCTAGAGGTCAGAGGAGAATGGGCCGACTGATTCAAGCTGATAGAAGAGCAACTTTGACTGAAATAACCACTCGTTACAACCGAGGTATGCAGCAAAGCATTTGTGAAGCCACAACACGCACAACCTTGAGGCGGATGGGCTTCAACAGCAGAAGACCCCACTGGGTACCACTCATCTCTACTACAAATAGGAAAAAGAGGCTACAATTTGCACGAGCTCACCAAAATTGGACAATTGAGGACTGGAAAAATGTTGCCTGGTCTGATGAGTCTCGATTTTTGTTGAGACATTCAAATGGTAGAGTCAGAATTTGGCGTAAACAGAATGAGAACATGGATCCATCATGCCTTGTTACCACTGTGCAGGCTGGTGGTGGTGGTGAGATGTTTTCTTGGCACACTTTAGGCCCCTTAGTGCCAATTGGGCATGGTTTAAATGCCACAGGCTACCTAAGCATTGTTTCTGACCATGTCCATCCCTTTAGGACCACCATGTACCCATCCTCTGATGGCTACTTCCAGCAGGATAATGCACCATGTCACAAAGCTCAAATCATTTCAAATTGGTTTCTTGAACATGACAATGAGTTCACTGTACTAAAATGGCCCCCACAGTCACCAGATCTCAACCCAATAGAGCATCTTTAGGATGTGGTGGAACGGGAGCTTCATGCCCTGGATGTGCATCCCACAAATCTCCATCAACTGCAAGATGCTATCCTATCAATATGGGCCAATATTTCTAAAGAATGTTTTCAGTACCTTGTTGAATCAATGCCACGTAGAATTAAGGCAGTTCTTAAGGCGAAAGGGGGTCAAACACAGTATTAGTATGGTGTTCCTAATAATCCTTTAGGTGAGGTGAATGTTCTTTCAACCAACAATTGCTTCAATTCTGCTAAGAACTGCGAAGGCCCTTTAACTTACTGCTAGAAACATGATATACTGTAACAATCCCATGGTGACACCATCCATATTAAAAGATTGAATGAGTCCTAACCTGACCTAGGATTTCCATCCTGTCCTACAGTATGTCTGAGTGGCTGCATTTTAAACTCCTACGTACAGGATGGGTGAAAAATAGCCAGGCATTAAAAATTGGTAATAAAGTCCATATTTCTAAAAATTGAAACAAATGTGCCATCAATTAGTTTCCTTAAACAGCCGGGGATGGAACACACAGACTTTTGAAGGAAGTGGTTGGGATTTTATTGAGAACCTCCTGAATCTGTGCCTCCAAGTCCTCCAGTGTGTAAAGCTTTGTCCTGTACACCTCCTCCTTTGCGTAGGAGTGAGATCTGGACTTCTTGAGGCCATTCATGAGGTCTGCATCATTCCAGCCAACCACACACACACACACACACACACACACTGTAAGAGCAAAATGGAGTGATGCACCATCCTGCATGGAAATAAGGTCGCCAATGTTATCCCAGCCAGATACCGTGAGCCACATGTAATCCTGTAAATACGGCCCAGTTCATGTTCACCCACCCTGTAGTACAGTACGTAAAGAGGTCTGACACTTTATTTCCACTAATGTTGTAGTGTGTTTAATAGGGAGGATGAAGCCATTTGGGACTCGACCCTAGCCTGTTCACTACATGCTCACTTTTAGCTAACGTTGCTGAGAGAGTTGTTGCGAAATAAGAAGGATGTTTATGAGATAACATGTGAAACAGTGCTGTTCAGGTCACTGCGATCAGGTTAGTTGTCAGGACAGGAATAATAACAAAAAGCCTGACATGTCTTGACAAATTGTCGCAGGTTTAAGAGAAATTGTCGCAGGTCTTGATGTTTCATAGCAAATCGCTGTAAGCACTCTTTACGTACTGTACATTGTGAATGTTTTAGATGAGATTTAAATAAAAAGTAAATTATGAATGACAATAAGATTTTGTATCCAATTCGTTTCGCATTAAAGCTTTGAGTCGAGCGAGTGAGAACCATCAAGCATTAAAACTTGGTAAATTATAGCAAGAAGCCCATGAAGGTATGAGATGCTCCCTACACGCCACGTTGCACATGTTCTACATCCCTGCTACATGAGGTACTGTACTGCACATATCCACACCGCACAAATTAGCAAGTCAACATCGCGGCTCACTCTTAGCGCCAGGTTAATGTGTGCAGCGCCTCGTCTCGAGGTCTCTGTGCTGCTCTCCAAATGAGCTTCACTCAGGTTTAAAATATTCCTGGTGCATATTCATGTCTCCATCAAAGACATAATCAAACCCCATACATGTGTGTGTGTGTGTGTGTGTGTGTGTGTGTGTGTGTGTGTGGTTCACTGGTCCTTGGAAAACTTTATTCAGAATAAACGATAAACAAGGTTAAAGCTCACACAAACAGTCATACAGTGAAATAAAGCAGGTTGCTAAAGTCAACTGCTGCAACCGGCCTTGTCGTGATGAATTCCAGAGTCTAATTGGCGAGAATTTACAAATTGATAATTATTACCTTCAAAGTCAAATGAAGAAGGTATGAAGCAAAAAAATAATAAGGGAATAATAGGGAGTGTTGACCTTGATGTGGTCGAGAACAAGATCTAAAATGTAAAATAAAATGCTATATATATATATAACCACTAGCACTGTAGCCTCGCACCTCCAGGGTCCGGGTTCGATTCCCGTCTCAGGGTCTCCCTGTGCTTGGTGGGTTTCCTCCAATACTCTGATTTCCTCCCACAGTTTAAAGACAGTGTGTGAGTGTGTACAATATGAGTGTGTACAGTATCTGTCCATTGTGTCTCGAGCCCTGAGTCCGCTGGGACAGGCACCAGGCCTCCCGTGACCCTTTACAAAACAATCGCTATAGAGAATGAGTGAGTGAGTGAGTAAATTAACCACAATATTTAAAATTAAAAAGCAGTCAGAAAGAACTTTTTCAAGGCCATATTTCACTTAGCGAATGTTTCTAGTGATGTTAAATCCTGTCAAGTTCATTCTCAGGAATTGAATATTATTATTATTATTATTTTTTTTTTCTTCAAATATAATACAAAATGTCGATGATGTTTAAACTCTTTGGTTTCTCGGTTGTTCTGCAGACCCGTCTGGTTCGTCCGACCCCACGCATAACCATGTTAACGAGACAGCCATAATCGACTGCGAGATATGGACTAATATTATATACGGAGGCACTTAATACAGCCATTATGCTCGATTACGATCACTTCCCGGCCGACGAGCTCCCATTATCGGCAGCCGGCGCTCGCTCTGTGATAACACATGGCTACATTTTCATATTCAAGAGTCCGTGCTCAAAATTGCACTTTTTAATGATTTACATAATCAGCGACGCACACGGACACACACACACACGCACACACGCACGGAAAATTCCTAGCAACCTCGCAGAGCACTTTATAGTCCCAGTGCTAATTTAGTGCAGATTTGCAAACAAATAAATGATAGTGCTGAGGTGGATTAGAGGAGAGCGGCGTGATTATCAGCCCTGAGACCTGATCCGTCTGTTTACACATTAAACATCGTTTAGGAAGACGAGTCTCTCTGCAACGTGCAAGTGATTTTTTTATTGAAAATTAAAATACATCGATGCAGCCTTCAACCACGGAGCTTAAACACTGGTGATGTGAGTGTTTAAAGAGAGAAAGAACAGGAGCTAAATTGAATCAACATTAAAATATATGTAAGTTGGTTGTGTGTCTTTAAAGTCATCCATCCATCTAGGACACAATGGACAGGGTGCAAGTCCCTGTAGGCCAACTAGGGACCGTGGAGGCCGGTGGTGACCATTGTATTTATTCTCAATTTTGTACAACCATGGTAGGACCTCCGGTCAACATTCACACATCACAATCACACACTACGAGCCTGGAGTCTATCCCAGGAGACTTAGGGCATGAGGCAAGTACAACCTGAACGAGTACCAATCCACTGCAGGGCGCAAACACACAACAGGCAATTTGGGAACGCCAATTAGCCTAATCTTCATGTCTTTGACTGTGGGAGGAAACCGGTTGCTTGCATGTTCTCCTCGTGCTTGGTGGGTCTCCTCCGGGTAGAACATGCGAACTCCACAGACACAGACTAGACAATAGAATCAAACCTAGAACCACTAGGTGCGAGGTGACAAATATACTCGTATTCTTTTGCAAATTACTTAAGTGTAGAGAAAGAACACACTTCGTGAAATGCTGTTATTAGAAAATAATCATCCTCAGGGTTGTAATTCCGGTCAATCTTTATTACTATGAGAGCACAGCTTTTTATATTTTAAATATTTGTTATATAATTTCCCACCACACTAATAAAACCCATGTACACATTTTATTCTCTCTTTTGCGGTGAGGAAAGCGATTCCGCTCCCTGAAGGCCAACACAGAGAGACTGAGGAGGAGCTTCTTGCCGCAGGCGATACGGTCTCTCAAACAGATCATTACTCAGGGCTAAACAATTTCTGCATCTTTGCACATTTCACAGTTATGGACATTATACAGGACTTATCCTCTCTGCGTTTTTGCACACTATACAGAAATGGACACTCATGCACAGTTGCACATACCCCGGACATTTACGGACACTGTACATTAAACATTCATCCACATTTGCACTTTTGCACATTGCAGATTGTGGACACTTATGGACCATAGACATCTACACACACATGGACATTTGCACACTTCCTGGACATTTTCATTTACAGTGAAACCTCGAATTACGAGTTAAGTGTTCTGCAAGACGAGCAAAGATTTTTATTCAATTTTAAATTGAAAAACATCAAGTCTTGGTTTACGAGTACCAAGTATCATGTATTATGCATGCACTTCTTGTTTTAACGCCGAGCATCACATGATCGCAACTGAGCCAATGTTATTTCTCTTTCTTGCATTTACGCCCTCAGCCTGTTATGTGTGTGTGTGCACGTAATTAGACACAGTGCCGGTTCTCACACAGTGTTCAAACAGTGTTTGTGAACCGGCACAGTGTCAAATTACGGGCGCGCACACATGAAGACAGACCCAAACACACACACACACACACAGACACACACACAGCGCCTGCGCGCGTAAACGAAATTAATTATTTTTTATTATTTCTTTCGGCTGTGGGACGAATAATGTGAGTTTCCATTATTTATTATGGGAAATTTTAATTTGGTTCACGAGTATTTTGGAATACGAGCCCACAAATTTTGCTCGTAATCCAAGGTTCCACTGTATTTTTATTTAAATTTATCTTTATATTTTCTTCTCATTGTACAGTATAGATAAGTTTTTTAAATTTTATATATATATATATATATATATATATATATATATATATAATTATTTTTTAAGTTTTTTATATTTTGTTCTATTTATTTCTTTTAACTGTTTTTACTGTACAAGGTCACGGCCGGTCATATAAGCATTTCACTGCATATTGTACTGTGTATGACTGTGTAAGTATTTTTTGTTGGAATTTTAAGGTAAAAAAGTTTATGATATAGTTTATGACATTAATGATATATATATATATATATATATATATATATATATACAGTGGTGTGAAAAACTATTTTCCCCCTTGCTGATTTCTTATTCTTTTGCATGTTTGTCACACAAAATGTTTCTGATCATCAAACACATTTAACTATTAGTCAAAGATAACACAAGTAAACACAAAATGCAGTTTTTAAATGAGGGTTTTTATTATTTAGGGAGAAAAAAAATCCAAACCTACATGGCCCTGTGTGAAAAAGTAATTGCCCCCTGAACCTAATAACTGGTTGGGCCACCCTTAGCAGCAATAACTGCAATCAAGCGTTTGCGATAACTTGCAACGAGTCTTTTACAGCGCTCTGGAGGAATTTTGGCCCACTCATCTTTGCAGAATTGTTGTAATTCAGCTTTATTTGAGGGTTTTCTAGCATGAACCGCCTTTTTAAGGTCATGCCACAACATCTCAATAGGATTCAGGTCAGGACTTTGACTAGGCCACTCCAAAGTCTTCATTTTGTTTTTCTTCAGCCATTCAGAGATGGATTTGCTGGTGTGTTTTGGGTCATTGTCCTGCTGCAGCACCCAAGATCGCTTCAGCTTGAGTTGATGAACAGATGGCCGGACATTCTCCTTCAGGATTTTTTGGTAGACAGTAGAATTCATGGTTCCATCTATCACAGCAAGCCTTCCAGGTCCTGAAGCAGCAAAACAACCCCAGACCATCACACTACCACCACCATATTTTACTGTTGGTATGATGTTCTTTTTCTGAAATGCTGTGTTACTTTTACGCCAGATGTAACGGGACACGCACCTTCCAAAAAGTTCAACTTTTGTCTCGTCGGTCCACAAGGTATTTTCCCAAAAGTCTTGGCAATCATTGAGATGTTTTTTAGCAAAATTGAGACGAGCCTTAATGTTCTTTTTGCTTAAAAGTGGTTTGCGCCTTGGAAATCTGCCATGCAGGCCGTTTTTGCCCAGTCTCTTTCTTATGGTGGAGTCGTGAACACTGACCTTAATTGAGGCAAGTGAGGCCTGCAGTTCTTTAGATGTTGTCCTGGGGTCTTTTGTGGCCTCTCGGATGAGTTGTCTCTGCGCTCTTGGGGTAATTTTGGTCGTCCGGCCACTCCTGGGAAGGTTCACCACTGTTCCATGTTTTTGCCATTTGTGGATAATGGCTCTCACTGTGGTTCGCTGGAGTCCCAAAGCTTTAGAAATGGCTTTATAACCTTTACCAGACTGATAGATCTCAATTACTTTTGTTCTCATTTGTTCCTGAATTTCTTTGGATCTTGGCATGATGTCTAGCTTTTGAGGTGCTTTTGGTCTACTTCTCTGTGTCAGGTAGCTCCTATTTAAGTGATTTCTTGATTGAAACAGGTGTGGCAGTAATCAGGCCTGGGGGTGACTACAGAAATTGAACTCAGGCGTGATAAACCACAGTTAAGTAATTTTTTAACAAGGGGGGCAATCACTTTTTCACACAGGGCCATGTAGATTTGGAGTTTTTTTTCTCCCTTAATAACGTAAACCTTCATTTAAAAACTGCATTTTGTGTTCAATTATGTTATCTTTGACTAATAGTTAACGGTTTTTGATGAGCGGAAACATTTAAGTGTGACAAACATGCAAAGGAATAAGAAATTAGGAAGGGGGCAAATAGTTTTTCACACCACTGTATATATAATATCTGTAAATAAGTAAGGAGTAAAGCAGTGTGTGTGGTGAAGCCGGGCAGCACCGTGTGGTTATACAGTATCGGTGAGTAATGTATCTCCTGCACTAATATATGTTGTGTGTATTTAATGTGGTGTGCTGTAACATCACACACTCGGTGGAGGATCATTAGCGCTACAGCGCTGCACATCACGCAGGCTAATTAGGCAAATGATGAATAAAATCACTCTGCAGAATGAGTCGAGTGAAAAATCCAATTAAAACAAATCAGCGCTAGAATCATGTCCTCCTCCATACGCCCCTCCCTCACCCTCCTACAGCTGCTCCGTGCTGGGGGTTCACACACACACACATACACACACACACACACACACACACACACACTGACTGTACATTACACAGAGGGAAAAGCGTGTCAAAGAACAGAACACAGTCTACACACTGAGTGAACTGAACTAAAGTTAGCACGTTTCAGTTTCCTCTACACGAGGATTAACCAGACTGTAGGGGATTAAACAACAGTTCAATTAATAAACGTTATTCTAAGCTCTATCTAACTAACCTGTAAGTACAGATGTGCACATAACTAATTTACACTGGTGCGTGTGAGGTTAAAGTCAGGAATGCATGAAAGGATTGAATTGATTTATTAACAGAATATCTTCCATTCGTTCCTAATACTAACCGTCCCAATATGCGTGCACGGTTAGTGCATATACATCTCCTTTCATGCATTCCTGACTTTAACCTCACACGCACCAGTGTAAATCAGTTATATATATATATATATATATATATATATATATATATATATATATATATATATATATATATATATATATAAAAACCACTAGTTAAATAACATTTGAATAAGTAATCTCTAAACAACATACAGTGGGGCAAAAAAGTATTTATTCAGCCACCAGTTGTGCAAGTTCTCCCACTTAAAAAGATGAGAGAGGCCAGGAATGTTCATCATAGGTACACCAGTGACAAATGGGAGACAAAATAAGAAAAAAAAAAAAAATCCAGAAAATTTATGCAAAATTATGGTGGAAAATAAGTATTTGGTCAATAACAAAATTTCATCCCAATACTTTGTTTATACCTTTTGTTGGCAATTACAGACGTCAAACGTTTTCTGTCTTCACAAGGTTTTCTCACACTGTTGCTGATACAGTATTTTGGCCCGTTCCTCCATGCAGATCTCCTCTAATGCAGTGATGTTTTGGGGCTGTCAACCCCTCCAAAGATTTTCTATGGGGTTGAAATCTGGAGACTCGGCCACTGAGCTCGGCCACTCCAGGACCCTGAAATGCTTCTCACGAAGCCACTCCTTCTTTGCCCGGGCGGTGTGTTTGGGATCATTGTCATGGTGAAAGACCCAGCCACGTTTCATCTTTAATGCCCTTGCTGATGGAAGGAAGTTTTCACTCAAAATCTCACGATACATGGCTCCATTCATTCTTTTCTTTACACGGATCAGTCGTCCTGGTCCCTTTGCAGAAAAACAGCTGTGAAGCCTGATGTTTCCACCCCCATGCTTCACTGTAGGTACTGTATGGTGTTCTTTGGATGCATCTTAGCATTCTTTCTGCTTTAAACATGACAAGTTGAGTTTTTACCAAAAAGTTCTATTTTGCTTTCATCTGACCATATGACATTCTCCCAATCCTCTTCTGGATCATCCAAATGCTCTCTAGCAAACTTCAGACAGGCCAGTACGTGAGCTTAAGCAGGGGGACACATCTGGCACTGCAGGATCTCAGTCCCTGGCTGCGCAGTCTGTTACTGATGGTAGCCTTTGTTACTTTGGTCCCAGCTCTCTGCAGGTCATTCACTAGGTCCCCCCGTGTGGGTCTGGGATTGAGGGTGAGATCTTGCGTGGAGCCCCAGATGGAGGGAGATTATCAGTGGTCTTGTATGTCTTCCATTTTCTAATAATTGCTCTTTTTATTGCAGATTCAGTCTTCCCAGCCTGGTGCAGATCTACAAGTTTGTTTCTGGTGTCCTTTGACAGCTCTTTGGTCTTGGTCATAGTGGAGTTTGGAGTGTGACTGTTTGAGGTTGTGGACAGTGTCTTTTATACTGATAACGAGTGGAGGACAGAGGAGCCTCTTAAAGAAGAAGTTACAGGTCTGTGAGAGCCAGAAATTGTGCTTGTAGGTGAACAAATACTTATTTTACAGAGGAATTTACCAATTAATTTTTCAAAAAAATGTGATTTTCTTATTTTGTCTCCCATAGTTGAGGTATAGCTATGATGAACATTACAGAACTCTCTCGTCTTTTTAAGTGGGAGAAGTTGCACAATTGGTGGCTGAATAAATACTTTTTTGCCCCACTGTATATATATATATATCTTCCAATAAAAAAGAAACTCCAATAGTGTGTTTTTGTTTTCTATTTGTGTGTTTTGGCTATTTAATAGTTCTTTTAAGTGTTTAGTGAAGAATACTTTGTAAATGTTCTTTTTGGAAACACAGGTCAAACTGAAACTCTAAGTTGTTTAAAAAAATAAAATAAATAAATAAATAAATAAAAAACATCAGACACTGTAAAAAGATGGACGTTATCAAGTGACAGTAGCAGCAGACTTACTACTGTAGAGACGAGTATTTGGGTTTTATTCACATAAAATGCCTTCAAAGTGAAGATCGGTCTAAACGAGCTGCCGGAGCTTCATTGATATTCATGCACGATGCAGTACGCTCGTAGTTTCTGCTGTCGCTTGTACCTGTTTGTGTTTTCGCTGACGATTAGTGGGACGTGTAATTAGCTTGCTTTGTTATTTCTTTCCTCCTGTCATTTAGATCTCTCTATTCACTCGTGTGTGTGTGTGTGTGTGTGTGTGTGTGAGATGGAGCAAAGCCGCAGGAACAGACACGGCTCACACGGGCGTGGCTTTATCTGCTGTATCGATTCTGCTGATGAAGTGAACAAGTGAAATAAAACATGAGACTAAAGTAAGATCACGCTGGTCACGCTCCTCCTGAAACGCGAACACACGCAGCGCTGGTGATGTTTCACTGTCGTGTTCCATAAACAAGACGTAAATCCTGCTCGTGCTTTTTTTTTTTACACACCTCACAGCAGGTCCATCGCTTTTTACAGCTCTGTGGGTTTTTATTTTGAAATAAAACATTCCTGATCTCCACCCGGCGAACATCAAACCCAGGTTTCCACTCCGCCCTCTCGGTCCCGCTGTCACTTCCTGTTCCAGCAAAATGATAGGAAATAATACCTTCTTTAAATGATAGAAAAAATAAACAGCTCCGGTTTAATAGGTTTGTACATCTGTGTCCTGTACTGCATACTGCAATCACTTATACGGGTGACTGCAAAAGTTTGCACACCCTCTATGGGAATGAATGGCATTAAACCATCACTGATACTACTAATACTACTACTAATAATAAGAAGAAGAAGAGGAAGAAGAAGGAGAAGGAGAATAGTAATAATGTTAAATGAAGCAGCATTATAAAGGGAAGCATTAACAGAAAAACTATGTGAAACTGTGTAAGTCTATAATGGAGATATAAAATCTGATTAAAGGTGATTAAAGTGTTTAACATTCATCAAGGGGAAAGTTTAGACCTTTATATCATTTATAGATTATGAATAAAACAAATAACAGAAATGCATTGCTATGAACTGTTCAGTATTATTGTAATACAGTATGTGGTTGATCCATTGGACCGCTGGTCAGAAGGTCTTAGGTTCAAACTCCAGCACCACCAAGTTTCCCCTGTTGGACCTTTGAGCGACGCCCTTAACCCTTAACTCCCATAAGTTTTCTTTTCATTTTATGAAGCTGCTTTGAGACAATGACCATTGGTAAAAGCGCTATATAAATAAAATAAAATAAATTAATTCATGTCTTTGGACTGTGGGAGGAAACTGGAGAACCCAGATGAAACCCACCAAGCACGGGGGGATTTTTGGAGGTGAAAGGTAACAGTGCTAACCACTATGTCACTGTTCTGCCTTTTTATAGTAGATTAAAAAATTTGTATACTGACAGTTTGCCACATAATGGACCACTTTGATGTGGTGCACAATAAAAAAACATTGCACTGCATTGCACTGTTTATTTGCCCTGATACACAAGTCTTTACTCAAACTCCGCCCCGTTATGTGTAACTTGTGTGATCTTAAAATTAGTGCCTAAAAATTCCTGACAACAGGTCATTGGTTCATGGTAGAACAAGCATCTCTCTTTCTCTCTCGCACATCTTAAGAATTTTAATGGAGGGAAATTCAGCCATCGATACACAAGAACCACAAAAAGGTCAGGGGATGGTCACGTACAACACCATGGCCGAACGTGAGAACGTGGCACTGACCTTTAGCTCACCCTCGGTAATGAACTCACAGCGCCGTTAGAGCTCTTTGTTGGTGGCGTCTGAGTTTAAAGCGCCGTAATGAAGCCGTGTGTTTCGGTCACAAGCCATAAGCCAGTGGTAAAGACTTGAGGAACGTGTGTAGAGCCGAGAGACGACTCTTCTGTGCTTGACCACATAAATTGTATTGACGTGCCTTTGTGGGCTCATTACCTCACGGACAGAATGTGAGTTTATAGTGCAGCGGAGCTCATTTCCTCTGCCTGACGGGGAGGTGAGTGTGTGAGTGTGTGTGTGAGTGTGTGAGTGTGTGTGTGTGAGTTGCTGCCTGCATGCGTGCATGTGGCTGATATGTGTTTCCTGTGCAGTGTGCAAGAGCTGAAACCACATGTTCAGGGTCACTTAGAGAACCACTGTTGGGATCCGTTGAGATCGATGTCAAAACTCGTGTCTCTGTATCACTGCAGACATCCGAGCGCTGGTGAATTCAGGGCTGATGGGTCAGAAGGTGTTGATTAATTTTCTATAACAGGAGCTTTTATCACAGGCTTTGTTATCATGCATAATCGTTTCTATAGTAACAGCTCAGTCACAGGGACGTGTGCAGTTTTCTGTATGGTTAGATGATACTGTATATATCTGCTGAGATATATCTGATATATATAGCTGGTGTGTCGCTGCACCTCTAGATTGACTGTCAGCCCAGATTGAGGCATAAAATGTTGATGTTTGGTGGAAATGTAGAACAGACCTTGGACTTTCAATTGGTTGGTGTAATTAGATAGTTTTCCTCTGAATCGTTGGCGTACACCCTTTATACCCTAACACTTTATTTTTAAAGATTGCACTGGGCTGGTATGAATCTTCTTCCAAGCAGCACTAGATGTTATGTTGGTATGAAATGGTGTGAAAAAGAGAAAATATCCAGTGAGTGTCAGATGAAAGGTGAACATGCCTTGTTGATGCCAGAGCTCAGAGAATGGACGGCTGATAGAAAGACAACAGTAACACAGTGAGCTCTGAAGCAGAGATGCTACAGCAAAACTAGACTATAGAAGATTGGAAAAACATCACCTGGTCTGATGAGTCTAGCTTTGGCATAATTAACATAAAAGCATGGATCAGTCAGACCAGGTGATGTTTTTCCAATCTTCTATTGTCCAGTTTTGGTGAGCCCATGTGACCTGTAGCATCAGTTTCCTGTCCTGCTGCTGTAGAACCTCTGCTTCAGAGTTTACTGTGTTACTGTTGTCTTTCTATCAGCCGTCCATTCCCTGAGCTGATATTTTCTCTTTTTCACACCATTTTCTTACATACAGTAACATCATTTAGACATAACATCTAGTGCTGCTTTAAACAAAATTCATACAAGCCCAGTGCAATCTTTAAAATTAAAGTGTTAGGGTATAAAGGGTGTACGCCAACGATTCAGAGGAAAACTATCTAATTACACCAACCTATTGAAAGTCCAAGGTCTGTTCTACATTTCCACCAAACATCAACATTTTATGCCTCAATCTGGGCTGACAGTCAATCTAGATGTCCAGCGACACACCAGCTGTGGTGTATTTAAGAGACAAGAATCTTCAAGAAAATGTTCACGTCTGATAATCTGTCAGCAAAAAAAAAAACATGATAAAATAAATAAATAAAAATGACAGTTTATCATGTGACTAAATCAAACAAGCGCTCCCATAAACAGCTTTATGTTTGCAAGGAAACACGGACCTGATGGAGGACGCAGGAGTGAGTTTTATCCGACGTTCCCGTGCAGCAGTCTGTTCAGCTTTACAGCTCCGGGAGCCGGAATGAAGCGAGTCTGATGGGGGCCGTAAAGCCGGGCTGAGTTTAAGTGCTTCTGCTTTGACCAGGCATGTGGGGCCTCTTAGGGTTTAAACTAGCACGTTAAAGCGTCGTGGCGGCGTAATAAAACACACTATTGAGCATCGTTCTTAGTACGGTAAGTACAGCAGTCTGGACTTTTATTGTTTAAGACAGGCCAGGCTCAGAGGAGTAGGGGAGGTGGAAATACAGCGGCCCAAGGACGAGCAAGGTGTAGAGCTGTAAAGTAATAGCAGCGCTGGGTGAACTAAATTCCTACACTGGCTGTATGTTCGGCGTCCGTGTGATTACCTGGGACACATTTGGTAGTCTAATTGCAGCGTTTCTGTCCTCCAAATGTGTTTTTAAATGAAGTCTGTATAATCACTTCTTTCAGAGATGAGATGCTGCTTTTAAAGTGTGAATTTGTTTATTTGTGGTTATGTGCTAGTGATTTGTGGGGCCCTGGCGGCTCGTGGATACGAGGAAATGTTCAGTAAAGCGTAAAGTGAACACACCATAAGCTCTGATCGAGTTACTTCTAACAGAATAAAAGCAAACCAATCTGTTCCTGTGTTATTCATGAAGCAGGCCTGCAGTTTGCTCCTGAGTAGATTAATTAGTGCTTCGGTACGTGTTTACATGTAAGTACGTAATAAACATGGAAATAAACTGTGTGCTGCTGTTATAGGAAACTAATCAACTGCTGTATCTATCCTGTATACAGGGTCATGGGGGTCTGAAGCCTATTCCAGGAAATTTAGGGCACAAGGCTGGGTCCACCCTGCACAAGGTGCCAATACATTGCAGGGCACACACCAATTATTCTGCATCTCTTTGGACTGTCAGAATAACTCCATCCACGCACAGATGGGAATCGAACCTGGGCGGAAATCGAACCTGGACCCTGGAGGTGCAAGGAGACAGTGCTAACCACAAAGCCACTGTGCCGCACATTTTAACCAATTAATGACATAATTTTGGTGATGAGACATTTGAACAGTGCAGACGTACAAGGGTCATACGTCCATGTACAGTTTTACGATCCCGGCTGAGGTGGCTCAGAGCCCACTGCAGTCGAACCCGTGAACATTCAGCGAGTGGAACGCCTGATCTTGGAAAATGATGGATAACTTGTCATCAAGAGACGCATCTGTCTGTATGAACTATACACACAATCATTCACCAACACCACTTGCTCGTTACAGGAACTCGGCTGGTTCTTATTGCCACGTCCCCTGTACAGTCCTGACCTCACTCCCAGACATTTCCACATGTTTGGGACATTAAAGGAGGTCTTGACAGGCTGGTGTTTCAGACATGTTCCAGGCCGTCTGATCGTAGCACCGGCGTACTGAGAAAGCTTTCTACCTGAATGGTGTCCAATCACTAGTGAAACACTGGGAGAAGTGCGTTAGTGTAGCAGAGGATTATATAGAGAAATAAAGGGAGTTCTTTTTATTCTGCGCAATCAAAAGTCCCGTTTTGACTTGAACACCCAAATGCAAGTTTTCAGTTTATTTATTTACATTTTATCATGTAGGATTACAGTTAGTAGAGTTTGATTGCTATAATGCACTGACACTGGAGACCAGTGGCACCGAGTGTGAGCTCGGCCGCGATCACTTGACTGCTGCTTAATCAAAAGATCAGGTCGATCTGGTCCAAGCTCTTTAACTTTGTTTCCTTCTTCGTCCGATCGCCTTGCGAAGGGGTATTTTAGCAAAGAAATTACAGAATTTTCTGTCTTGTTTAGCTGCTTCCACGTCAATCACTATTCAATACATTAACTAACAATCTGCTGAGCGTTAATAAGACTCGTTGAGAATGGACCAATCACATGAGCCCAAATATTTAAAAACAATATTGATTCACTAAAAACAAAAGTGGGAGGGTTTACCTGTCTACATAGACGCATGTTTGTCCGGCGCCCCGAGTACATGAACACAAATGACCGTAATACAGTATGGAATTTTTTGTTGTTGTTGTTAATAAATATATTGAGAAATACAGTGGAATATTGTGACTAAATGACTTTATTTCATTATTAAATAAATAATTTCTATGTGAAATAATTGCATGGTAAAGTAGCACTCTTCTCTGCCTAACTTTAAGGGGGCGGCGCCCCAGCGCCCCTTATTGACCGGACGCCCTGCTGAAGACTCCTTTCATGTTACATGTTAACAAACTACTGAGTTAAACTTCACGATATAAACAGTTCCAGGCAGAAAGTTGTTAGCCCTGCTGGTTCGCACCTGCAGGGTTGGAATGGGTTCGAATCTTGTCTCAGGACTGTGTGTGGAGTTTGCATGCTGTGCTTAGTGGGTTTCCTCAGGGTATTCGGGTTTCCTCCCGCAGTCCGAAGACTTGTGCTGTAGTCTGATTGGTGATTCCAACTTTCCCTTAGTATGTGATGGGTTGTTGAGTGTGTGTGTGTGTGTGTGTGTGTGCGTGTGTGTCCTTATGCCCTTTGAAGGGTTGGCACGGCATCTAAGGTGTACCCTGGCATGTGTGCTTTGTAATCAGTTCATGTGGAGCGTGTCCTGTACACATCCCTGTGAGTGAGCTGTTACTATGGCAACGATGCGGTATTAAATCAGATGCATTATTATAAACCTGTGACGAATTACTTAACAATTTCTGACCAATCAGAAGGTAGAAGTCAACTTGATTTGAAAAGAATCCCAGGACTGCACTCTTATTATTGTATTATGGAATAATCAATTGCCTGGTGTCCACGAGTCAGGAGGAGACCAAAGTCTTTTGTGCTTTAATTGTTTTTTCATCCGAGGTGAAGGACAGCGCGGTGATGGAGGTGTTGCCTCAGTGACAGAGCGGAATTAAGGCTAGCGAAGCCCCGGCATTGATCTGCTTCACGCCTCACTTATCCTGTCATTCACTGTTTTCCCGCACAGCTCTCTCTCTCTCTCTCTCTCTCTCTCTCTCTCGGCTTATCTGTCCCGTACCTCCACCGATTCAATCCCCACCGTCTGTCTCCTCCATCACTCCTCGTCTCGCCCCACATCACCTCCCCCCTCCGGGGCATCAGCAGCCTCACTCGCTCACACTCCCATTCCCTCAACTTAATGACAGGCTCTGATGGTAGCAATTACAGACCGCTCTATCTCCAACCTCATTCCTCTTTTTATCCCCCCTTCCAACCACTTCTTTTTGTTAGTTTTGTCACTTCTTCAGCCACAATCTCAGGAATAAAGCTCACTGACGTTTTTTTATTTATTTTTTTTTTACTCTGACCGTACAACTTCTCTATATCTTCCCTCCAGGTTCTTTCATTCTCATGTCCTTCAGGGTTTTCTTTGTGGTTTCCTCGTCTCGCTTCCATTTCCCGGAGTCTTATTGAACAGAGTGAAAAGACGTATGTCTTCCAAACCCCATGTCATAAATCTAAAATGATGAAACTTCTGCAAATATACTTCTGGCAGATATTAAAAGGAATCAGATGCCATCTCACCACCGGTGTCACTTTTCCAATTTCTAATGTACTGTCAGCAGGATCTGTCTTTTTTTTTGTGTTTGTTTGTTTTTTGTTTTCTTAGTAACACGTACTGTGACTTTTCTGTAAATCATAGCGTACATCTTATTATATAGAGCAAAATAAAAATGTCATGACATATATCTAGTCAAACTAATAGGAAATCAGAATGTCAGGTTACAATACATAATGCATTCTAACAGCTGTAACAGTGTAGTGTAGTGTAGTGTAGTGTAGTATCTGCTCTGGACGTGGTCCTGCATGAGCACCTACAATAAATCATGTATTCAAACGCATTATTTGTTGAACATGACATACTGTATATACTACATTATAGTATCCAGTGTTCGCTTCTACTTTTTAAATGCTTATAAGTTCTAACAGCTTATAAATTCATGTATTTATGTACGAATATTTTCCTAATGTCAACTCCTGCATACATTAATGCACTATAAGCTTTCTAGCATCAATTAGGAGTCGGCTGTTCCACCAGCGGGACAACTTGCATTTTTTTTTTTCTGGTAATCATGAAAATGCTCCATAATTTATATCATATACATAAGTGTAGTTCATCTGTTGAATCTAAAAAGGGTCTTCTTTTATTAATGTACACTACAATATCCAGAAAACATTGTGCTTTTGTAAAATATGGATAAAGAAAATAAACAGGGTGCGCTTTCAGTCGTCGCAGTCTCTGTTAATATCTTTCTAAAATGCGCCACTACAATGAACTGAAACTCCACAAATACTGCACACACGGACATGAGAAATATATTAAAAACAAATATCCTCAGTTTATGTAACCCATATGAATCCGAGACGAGGTACAGTCTTTATTATCTGATAATGACCCGAGACAGGACACGCCCACATACTATTCACAGGGGAAAAGTCAGGGTAATCTACATACGAGACCACGCCCCCTGAGACAAAAAGTTATTTTGCCTGACAGTTCATAATATTTTATTGTAAAATAAACTACAAACCAAAAGATATATATTTTCTTTTGTCCTGAAATTCCCCTCCTGGAGCACGTCCCTCTCTGTCACATACCTGACTGAAGGACTCATTATGCAGATCATTATGTGGGTCTTTGTCTCCTCTGGTGTGATATATCGCCTTTCTAAACAAAATGTGTCTTGAATATATTATTTCTGTGAATGAGTAAGCAGAATGATCGTCACATCCTTTTGTAGCAAAACCTCCAGGCTACAAGATCCAGTTAAATATTGTAGACAGATGTTAGGAATGTGTTTTGTAGCCTCAGTGCCATTTTTTTTTCAATAACCATGCATAACTCCAAAATACTTTATAAAAATGCTGCTCAGACTGTATTTTACTGTTTATAAGTAACTGAAAAATACACAAATGTCAGAACCCAAAACACCTGCAGACTCCAGAGGGTTTTAATGTCGTAATGCATTATAACACAGAACCTTTGCATCTGCATTGCAAATCATAATGTTTACTAAACATTTATTTGTATATGATTCGACCTCGACTTTTTTGTGGTTATAAGTAGTTAAATGCACGTTCACATTCAGTATAGTTTATAACACATGTATATGATTTATAAGTACTGTATAGCATTGGGCTGCACGAGATAAACCTGTCTATAACAGTATGGCATGAATATCATATCATAATGCTTTACATTAGTATAAGAATATAAATGTTATGATGCATTGTAAAATGATCGACACTGTCTATGAAGACTATCCATAGCCCACTATAAAGTAATTAATAATGTTTTATAGACCACATATGAAATAATGCTATATAGACCATGACTGTCATAAATCTGTATAAATATAAAAAAATTTAAATAAATTACAATGTTGTTATAAATTGGTATAATAATGCATTAGATAGTCACATCTAAAAAAAAAAAAATGTAGATTATAAAAATATAATGCTTGTATTATTACTATTACTATTATTGTTATTATTATTATTATTATTATTATTACTATAATTATTATTATTATTATTATTATTATTATTATTACTATAATTATTATTATTATTATTATTATTATTATTATTTGTAATGGATTGTGCCTGCAAATATTAAACAAATCAATTTATGAGCAATCACACAGGCATTATAAGGCATTACAGCTATTTTATATATAAAATTATAGATATGATCAAATAATCCAGCATTGTGCAAATGATGTGCTATGAATATATCATTATGGATTATAAACATACATCATAACAATAAGTATTTTTATAATTAACAGAAATATTTTGTTGCAAATAAACCTTTAGTATCTGAATATGAAACATGAATCAACTTTTGAATCAAACATGATGGAGTGAAAATAAAATTTTATTTTTAATAATGTATTTTTTTTTAAAAGTCACTTCCTCTCAGTAATTCACACAATGCCTGATTTCATCTCAAACAGGAAGTATTTAATAGGAAGGGTTCACAGGAAGTGAGAAGTGTTATTGTTTTTAATTATTATAAATATACAGTATATTGTGTGTGATATCTGCGCTCTGCATAACTGCAGCCCGGATCCGGAGCGTCTCAGCACGGCCGGCTGATCAGTCGCTCCATTACACAGCCCACTTCCTCCACGTGCCTCCACTCCACAGCCTCATCAGTCATCTCGGATTAGAGAGCCACCGCTACTCAGGAGTGATGAATGCAAATTCGGGCGCTGATCTCAGCCCCAGCTGCGGCGGGGCTTCCGCTCCTGCCTCTCCAATTCGCCAAAGAATCAAAGGTTACTCTCATTATCTTGGGCTGGTGAGAAATATCGCTAGCACGCTGGCCTTTAGCTAAAAAGCCGAGACTTTTAAAAAACGATCTGACGTACAGTAAGCTAATACATGTTTTGTACAATATGAAGGTTTTGCTCAGAGAACCAATGGGTTTTATATTCACCAGCAAATTTCATGCTTCAGCGTGCACTCACATTGGCTGATTTGCATCCGTCCCGACCGCTGCTTGAGCGTTCATCAGTGTGCTCGAGCTTGCAGGTGGAAATCATTTATTTAGAATTCATTCATTCAGTCCAGATAAAAGTGGTCTGACAAAGTGGTGCTTGTCTGCCATCTTGATAAATGAATATATGAGCAATAAGCTGGTTCAAGCAACAGCGTAAAAGTTTCCTTATTCATAAATTTTAACGCTATCGTACTGAACAACATATAACCTTTTTTAACCATTTTTATACAACACCGTTGTTGATTCCTTGAAAATTTTAGCATTGTGACAACAAAAACAAGAAGCTTCATTGATCAACTATAACCTGTGAACTGGGCACCATGACGCCAACTGCACTGCCCTCTGGGAGATGTAGCTCCACAATCTCCTGGCACTATTTTGACACTCATTAGGTTCAACCTTCCATCCATATATTCAATTCCAATTTCTTCCACTTAACCAAGTCCAGGTCATTGGGCCAGAGATCCTCAGACCTCCGACTCCATAGCTGTTCCATGGAATACCCAGACACTCCCAGACCAGATAAGATATATAATATTACTATCTAGTTCTCGGGCTGTCCTGTGGTCATCTCCCCATTGGACAAGGGAAGCCTTGAAAGTAAATCCTACGAAAATGCCCAAACAATCACAGCTACCTTTTGTTGATGCAGGAGAGCAACGACTCTACTTTGAGGTCCACCAGAATATCCAAGCTCCTCACCCTACAAAGTCCAGACACCCCACAAAGAACAGTTCCATAGCTTTTATCCATGATCCCATTCTTTTGGCCACCACCTCTCCATTGAGGTGCACATTCCAGGGTGGCCTTTTATTGTGGGCAGTATAAGGTACACCTGTGCACTACTCATGATGTCAGATCAGCATCTTGATGTGGCACACCTGTGAGGTGGGATGGATTATCTCAGCAAAGCAGAAGTGCTCACTATCACACAATTAGACTGATTTGTGAACAATGTTTGAGAGAAATGGTAATATTGTGTTTCTGTAATGAATTTTAGATCTTTAAGTCCATCTCATGAAAAATCGGAGCAGAAACAAAGGTGTTGCGTTTATATTTTTGTTGAGTGTATATTCACCTTAAATGTTTAAAAATTTGGAATACAACACAACCTTTATTTATCTTTAGTAACGGATTGTTTCGTGAGTTCCATTGCAAAAGGTTTATTTATTTATTTATTTGTATTAGCAAAAATGTGTAAATGTTCTTCTTCTTTTAAGCTTAACCTTATTGCTACATGTGACTGATGTTGAGATACAAATACTTTTCTATCTTTGATTTTTTTTGTGGACTTTTTTTATTTCCAGCTGTTCATTCGGAGTTTAATGGAGTCCAGTGTGGAAACTCATTCAAGTGATGGACGACAGACAGATAGATGGATAAACGAATAGATGGACCCTTAGATGGATGGATGGATGGAGGGATTGATGTTTCACAGACAGCTGTGCCAGATGTGCATTGTCAAGATGCTTTCAGCCTCTATCCTTCATTCAGGTTGCCACGGCAACTGGCATCCCCTCACTTTGATGGGCTGTTCTGTGATGGACAGAATGCGACCCCTTGGGTCATGACATCATCAGTTCAGCAAGAATTGCTCACTCTTAACTCAAAGACAAAGCTTCAGAAGCTGCCTTTTTTAGTCATGTACATTTTAAAATAGAACACTGTGTGTCGAGCTCTTTTATTTTATTCTTCTCTTATCACTTACACACATGCATGTATTGTTAGTTTCACTTATGTTGTAGCACTTATAAACAGTTGTTTTCTTACCAGATTCTCTTTTATTTATAAGCTAAATATTATGTCATGTTACAAAGAACTAGGAAAGTGTAAACAACTTTTTTTTTTTGCAGCTGCCCTATCATCTGAGCTGCTGTTTTAGAAAATTAATCAACACCTTCTGTCCAATCACAATCCATAATAGATAAAAAGATACTTAATTATAATGTGTTAATGAGTAAAGCCCATAAAGCTATTCACAGCTTCCGAACAAAGACGATTCAGGGGGACGTGTCCATGTTTTATGACGTCATGTAAGTATTATGTATTTCTCCCTTTATTTCTTTATATAATCCGCGGCTACACTACTGCACTTATTCCAGTGTTTCACTAGAGCTTGGACACCATCAAGGTAGAAAGTTTTCCCAGTACGCCAAGGCCATGATTGGACTGCCTTTCTGATTTATGTCTAATACACTGGCCTCCCAGGAACTCCATTAATGGCAGTGGAAATGTTTTGGAGCGAGGTCAGGACTGTAAGTGGGATGTGGGATGTCCATCACTTTTACACCTTCATTCACCAGATATTTCATCACACATTCAATCATCTCTCACATTTTCCTTCTATCATTAAGATACTTGGCCAGAAGAATATTTTAATTTCATCTTCAGGATTGTTTTTCCCCCTGCTAGCACATACAAAGAGCCTGCACTAAAATCAGAAGGTCAGCGTTTGTTGAAAACACGTCACACTGAAGGACACGCTGAGACGACCTGAGACAGAGTCCTTGCTGAAGGTGCTGGGTGTTTGCTTCATGTCCTCATCCTCATAAACCCCGGTCACGTTGTGTGATCTTGTAGCTGAGACAGCAGAGACACTGACACGTTTAATTTCTCGTCACATGGACCAGTACATCATCAGCGCCTTGGCAGATATTAAAAAATTGTGGTCCAGGGTGGGGTGAAGGGTGGGGGGGGGAGGGGGGTGATTGGGGGGAGGTAGAGTGTAAGCATGGGAGGTGGAAGGAGGGGGACCGAAGATGACCCAGTGTGATTTTGGCATCACACACACACACACACACACACACACACACACACACACACACACACACACACACACAAACATGCGTCCCAATACAATCCTAACATGATCATTTGGATTCATATTATAATCAAGATATAATAGTTTAATAATTATCCCTCACTCTTATAGCGCCCCCTGGTGGCCCGGTGGATCTAAAAACCTACTCAGCTAAAAACGATAAAAAATTATACATGAAAGTATTATTAAATTAGTGCTTCATACTCATCAAGAAGAAAAGGTTGCTGATGGAGAGCTTTTTCGTCGCAGTGATTTTATGACACACAGTGCGGTACCTTACACGCTGCTGCAGGCATTCGTCTTTCAGCATCCCTGTCCTACGCTGCGATGGTAATAAGCGCGTCTCTGAATGTGCCAGTGTGCCTCAGGATCACTTAAAACAAACCCCTTTCTAGAGAGAGAGAGCACAATATGACTGAGCATCGAGGGCACTCAGAAAAAAACCACGGCCATTCAAAAGGCTCTTCACGCGGGTCTTTAGGCTGCTGCGGAGATTCAGAAAAATAACAAGTGTTTTATTTGCCCCTCTTTCGTATACACAGCACTCACGCGGCACTCACACACCACTCACACACCACTCTCATTCCTGCTTTTTTTTTTTTAATGTGCAGTGTTTGCTGTGGGGTCAAGTCCCTAATTACTGTATTAGTATAAGTGCTGAAACGTATGGCGACCCTATACAGGTATACACCAAATTCAATTCCTCAACACACACACACACACACACAAACACAAAGTTTGCACTGTTTTTGGGAAGACTAGTTGGTTGCATCTGTATTGATGAATCATAAAGTAACTGGGGGTCAGGGGTAGCTCAGTGGTTAAGGCATTGGACTACGGTTCGGAAGATCCCAGGTTCAAACCCCACAACCACCAAGTTGCCACTGTTGGGCCCTTGAGCGCGGCCCTTAACCCTCAACTGCTTAGATGTGTAATGAGATAAAAATGTAAGTCGCTCTGGATAAGAGCGTCTGCCAAATGACTAAATGTAACTAGTAACTAAGGAAGATCATGAATCTATTTTTTGAGCTTTGTGGGGTCTGAAGAGCAGATGCTTTACTTGTTTGTTTTTTTAATTAAGAACTTTTCCACATTTTGTCATGTTACAACCACAAACTTAAATGTATTTTATTGGGATTTTATGCAATCATCATTCTAAAGTGTGATTAGAACTCCTGTTTGTAGATCCACGGTTGTCGATGGAATTCTTATGGTTTTCTTTCGACACTGGTTTTCTTCTTTCCTCTCTTCCCTAAAGGCCAGATTTATGGAGTGAGTGATAGTTGTCCTGTGGACAGGTTCTCCCACCTGAGCAGCTCCACCAGAGTTACCAGAACAGCTGTATTTATACTGGGATTAAATTACACACAGGTGGACTCTACTCATTAATCAGGTGACTTCTGAAGGCAGTTGGTTCCACTGGATGTTAGTCGGAGTAAAGGAGACTGAATATAAACGCACTAACACACTTCAGATTTTCATCTGTAAACATTTTTAAAAAACATTTATAATTTTCCCTTCACTTCACAATGAAGTGTCACTTAGTGTTGGTCTATCAGATAAAACCACAATAAAATACATTTATGTTTTTTGGCTGTAACGTGACAAAATGTGGAAAAGTTCAAGGGGGGTAAATACTTTTGCAAGGCACTGTACTTACTTTCATCTTACTAACTAACTTTCTTTTACTTACAGTAATTACTTGGTTACTTAATTACTTATTTTCTTATTTACTTACAATACTTACTTTCACTTCTTCCCTTTTTTTACTATTTTACTTACTTACTTTTACTAATTTACTTTTATCTGCGTATTTTTATTTTTTATTTACTTATAACCTATAATTCACTTTGACCTACCATTATTTACTGATGGTAGGAGTTTTGGTGGTGATGGTGGTGGTGTTGGTGTTTGTGATGATGGTGGTGCTGATGGTGCTAATGGTGGTGATGGTGATGGTGGTGATGGTGGTGCTGATGGTGGTGATAGTGGTGGTGGTGATGGTGGTGATGGTGGTGCTGATGGTGGTGATAGTGGTGGTGGTGATGGTGGTGATGGTGGTGATGGTGGTGCTGATGGTGGTGATAGTGGTGGTGATGTTGGTGGTGTTGGTGTTGGTGGTGATGGTGATGGTGGTGATGGTGATAGTGGTGGTGATGGTGATGGTGGTGGTCCTGATGGTGGTGCTGATGGTGGTGCTGATGGTGGTGATGGCAGTGGTGGTGACGGTGGTGGTGGTGACGGTGGTGATGATGATGGTGATGGTAATGGTGTTGGTGGTGATGGTGGTGGTGGTGATGGTGATAGTGGTGGTGATGGTGATGGTGGTGGTCCTGATGGTGGTGCTGATGGTGGTGCTGATGGTGGTGATGGCAGTGGTGGTGACGGTGGTGGTGGTGACGGTGGTGATGATGATGGTGATGGTAATGGTGTTGGTGGTGATGGTGGTGGTGTTTGTGGTGGTGTTGGTGATGGTGTCGGTGGCAATGCTGGTGGTCATGTGGTGATGGTGGTGGTGATAGTGGTGGTGTTGGTGTTTGTAATGATGGTGGTGGTGGTGGTGATGATGGTTATGGTGGTTATGGTGGTCGCACACTGAGTCAGTTCTACCAACAATTTTGAATTTGTTTTCTAAAATGTCATGTTGTTAGTCAGTCTCAGAAACACATTTGTTTTTATCTCGCACTATATAATTTTACACTTTTTCAAGCCGACCCAACAGGGTAGTTGTGGTCACAGGCAGTCAGGAGGGATAACCAATCAGAGGAGAGAAGTCTTAGCAATGCTAATTTTATCTCAGATAAACCAAAATACGTGTCTGGTTGTTGCAAGTTATATCAAATCTCTTTTGTTTTGTTTTGTTTTCTGTTTAGTTTTTTCTTTTAATTTGATTTGTTTTTAATAGCAACAATGCTGTGTGTATACTGTATCTCCACTAATGGGGTCTATAAAAGGGTGAAAACTGCTAAAAAGACAAAGATAAATCTATGATCTGTCCACAGACAATAAATCCATTCAAGGTATCAGAAATTATTGGATTGACTGCAGTAACATGATTATTTATGAAACCAACAAGTAAATATAACACAAAAAAAATAAGAATCATCATTTGGATACATTCGTTTTATCGTCCACATTCATTTATGTATCGATAACTGATGATGGTTTATATTTTTATGAATATTATGTAAATATAAACTGTTATTTCTGATAGCGTTGACGCGAGTCAGATCGGATCTCCTGTTCAGAAATAAGGCAGTCTTTGGTCTCTGAGTGCACTTCAAGTTCGTCCGAGATGATAAGCGTCCGTGGGGAGGAATGATGGTGTCTAGGGATGACAGCGTATTTGTGTTATAAAGTGTCTGAGGAGGCTTTATCTCGGCTGGGGTAAAGACCCGGTGCTTACACCGTGACAGTTTAGAGTGCTCTGTTTGACATCCTGGGCCTCAATCTGATCGTCTAAACTGTCCGATATGTCTTACTAAAGGGACCTGAGTGAGACATGTTTGACTTTTTAGGTGATTATCCCAAAGGAAATAAATTCTGTTTATCTTAGAACATCAACAAGATTAAAAATCATAAACGTCTCATCCTGTTATGAATGCGCTGACAATGCAGCTCTGCGTTTAACTTAGGAAGTTCTCCAACCTAAAGGACAGAGTTTCTTTGAATGAATTCCCGCTGGAGCCGTGTTCGAATGCTGTCACAGCAAAGCAGAGCTCTGAAACATTTACCTTATACGTCTATAGGCTTCCCAAGCCATGATCAGGCGTTTCTCCTGACGCTGCTGCTCAATCCGAGCTTGTCCACTGACTCAGCTCTTAAAGGACTGCGGAAGTGGCTGATTCGCAAATACAATAAAGCATAGACACACTGAGGGAAGCTGTCCATGGAAGAGAGGACAGTCCCACACCCTGAAAAAGTCTTGTCATCATTACAGATACATCATACACTATGTAGGGTTAGATCAACATGGTATAGGTATGAGTTATTATTTATTTTTTTAGAAACCTATACATTACGTCATCTACAGTAATATTCTGTATGTGCCATGGCATCAGGGATGTGTCCCATGGCATCACAAAAATGGAATACCTACACCGATCAGCCATTACACGATGACCGCCCACCTAAAATTGAGTCTAATATTGAGTAAGTTCTACCTTCTGCAACCAAAAGCTTAGAACATTTGATCTACAGAAGCTCTTCTATTGGGTCGCACTACACAGGCCAGCCTTTGCAGTGAGTCTTGGCCGCACATGATCGGGTTTCCTCCCTTGATGTTCTCTTCATACTGTATGTCCTGAGCGCTGCAGCCTGGGAACATCCCACAAGACCTGCAGTTTTGGAGTGACCCATCATCTAGCCCTCACAGTGTGGCCATTGTTACAGTAGACACAGTTACAATATCTCATTACTATGGCACTTGGGAGTGAGTGGGATATATTAGGCAGCAAATTTAACTTTTTTTCATTTTTTTCTTGAAATTGATGTCTTGGAAGCAGGAAAAAATGTCCAAGCGTAAGGATTTGAGTGACTGTGACAAGGACCAAATTATAATGGCTAGAGGACTGGACTAGAGCGACTCCAAAACTGCAGCTCTTGTGGGATGCTCCTGAGATGTTTTGGTCAGGATGGAAAACCAGTTGAACCTCTTACAGGGTCATGTGTGGCAAAGGCACACTGGTGCACATGGGGGGTGAAAGGTGGCCCTTGTAGTCCAATCTAATAAAAGAACTACTGTACTGTAGGTCAATTTGATGAACAGACTAAAGCTGGTTCCCATAGAAAGGAGTACGAGGAAAGAGAGAGGGGGTGGGATCTATGGCCGATCACTGTATATGTTATCGTATGACATCGTTAAAGATGCATTACATGCGATCACATGTAATAACAGTCTGACACATCCTACTGTTATATCACTATACAGCATGATAAGCCATCGCTTATAGATGATATGTCATTATACTGATGGGTCTCAGACGTACTCATCACGTACACTGTGCAACATCACTGATTGCTCATCCCTCATCAAAGGCTTGTCATAAGCAAATCACAGGAACATATTATGTCATCACAGACACCTCGCACGGACGATGTCTTTTTCTTAATGTGTCCACGGAAAGGTGAATCTTCTGACCCGAAAAGGTGTGTTAACACGCTCGAAGTATTTAATCAGAATCTAACCTCAATTCTGTTCATCTAAAATAAATATAACACGAAGAGGGAAATTTGATTTTATTTTATTAACTTCGAGGTTAAATTAGACTGTCAACTGCCATAAAACAAAAAGAATTTCTCAGTTAATGTTATCATTATGTATGTTATGTGGGACAAACATGAACAGAAATAGTCTATTGATTGCAACAAAATGATCCGAAATACCAAAATGATCTGCTCAAGTGTATAATTGGCAAATATTTACCTACTGACCCAATTATTAAGGGTTTACAGCCCCTCAACCCCCACAAGGCAATTATGATTGACTGTTTATTGGGTCATATCAGGTCAGACTGTTCTAAACTGAGGTGCGTTTTTGATGCTTCTTTTTTTTATCACAATTGGGTCATTTTTCAATTGATTATGCATGGTAAATGCATGTGGTGATAATCACATATAAATCATACATAGTACCATCACTAATGCAATAAATCTCACTAAATACAAGCCATGTCACTGAAGATGTATCCTAATGCCATCCTGGATGCAGCCTCGAACATCACAGACACACCATCAGCACAGACGTTATACTAAATCAGGGACAGACCTTATAGTAGAGTTGTCATACGTCATTACCGACTCATCACAGACATCACACTGTGCTATTGAAAATACATACTATGTGCAGTGGGGTCCATGGAGTTCACGTAAGCGAGCATCACGAGCTCATAAGCAGAACAAATCTCCAGCAGAGTATCACAGACACAGGCGACGTGTGAGACCGCATGGTCCAGTTTCCTTCAGAGACTGAAGAAAAATCCAGCAGGAAAACACTTTCATTATGCCATAGAAGCTTAAGTAACTTCATTTCCTACTTGCGTGCCATTAGATTTATTGTTCAGCAAACACAATGAGCCCAGGTGCAGATCTATATACACACAGCGGGAAGAATGAGCCGAAGTTCTCCCTTCCACTCAATCACAGCAGTGCACACCGATCTAAGGTCCACTGGGGTCAAATCTCAATAATGTGGACCTCGGTTGACTTCCTGACTCCATCACCTAGCCGCAGAAGGTTTTATTGGAAAGAAAAACACTGCTTTTAGGACATGAGGAATGCTTTATAGATTGCATTCGAATATCTCAACATTCATATGGTGGATCAGGGATATGTAGAAGGTCGTCACTGACATGTGGAACGTCATCGCAAACACGATGTGCATCAGTCATCCTGACATGCGATACAGTATGTTTGTTCATTCTTCTTGTTTTATGGCAATTAGCATCCAATAAGTCGTGTTACCACCACCTTCTGGTCTTGTTCTTCCTCATCACCCTTTCAGTTTAGGTCCTCTTTGATCAAATATCTTATTCCATGTTCTGGTTCTCCATTTTCTAATATACTTTTTCTCAGTGTACTCAACCTTTCCAAATTCCCATCAGTCCTCCCCTGAAGGAGAGGGCTCCCTATGGTACATGTGATATGTCATCATGAATACATCGTACATCATCCTGACATATGGACGGTGATCACAGTTATGGTGTACCGTACATCATCCCTGACATGTGGTATGTCATGACAGATATGGATGACATGTACTGTAGAGTAATCACAGTTATGCTGTATGTCTTCAATTACATTATCAAATTATCAAATATGCCGCAGGTATCATCCCTGACATGTGGTATGTGATCACAGAAACGTTGTACGTCATCACGGATATAGGGTTCAACATGACTGGTATGTGATACGTCATTATGTATATGTGATACATCACCACTGACATGTGGCATGTCATAACGAATATGGTACTCGTCTTCACTGACATGTGGTTTGTAATGATGTCACTGACACCTGGAATGTTATAAATATGGCATACGCCATCACTGACACTTGGTACATCATAACATATACTGTAATATTTCTAAAGTGTAAGATGTCATTTATTTTAAGTTTAATTACCCCTAATTGTTGCACAGATGTGATAAAGCTTAAATCTGTAATTATTCAAAAATGACAAAATCACTATTGACATGCTGTGGATTAGCACATGAATGTAATATTGATATTTCAACAACAAAGCACTTGATTTTCCCCAAACAGCTCAGAAATCACTTGATCTTCTTTCGTTTTTTTTTTCTTTTTCTAAATTCCAACATCAATACCGCATCCATTTTTTACTCCACATCAGAGAGTGCAACATGGCGCCGTGGTCCATAATCCTCTAATCACAGCGGAGATCGTCAATGACACGCACAGCCGCTCACGTTTCTGTATCTCAGCACTTTTTTTGATCGCGGCCGTTCGGTGTAAGTCATCACTCACAATTCATAGGATCATAAAATGATGCTGAGTAGGTCACCTCTGTCGCCTGGCCATCATTCATTCACACGCACACACACACACACACACACACACACACATCTGACATGTAATACAAACTAATGGCCTTACAAACTGTTCCCCATAAACAGTGATGAGAGCGTGGAGCGGCTGTAAGTCAGAGAGGACGGACTCTAACACGGATTCATTCGCCATGCTACAGAGGCAAAACAGGGCGAATCAAATAAAGCGCTGACCTTTCAGCGACCGTATAGAGACTTAAACGTGTTACATTTACACTCGGATTCAATTCTGTTACTCCAGAGCGCCGTTGAATCCGGATTCTGATTGGACAGGGAACCCTTGATAAATAAATTAGGGACAAATTAATAATAGGTTCCACTGGGTTGGCCTATTTCTCTTCTCAGCATTTCTCTTATCACAAGACTCTCTATTTGTAAGCTTTTAGGGACTTTGATAAATCCTAGAGGCAGTGCAAGCGAGGAACTTTAACGATAAGGGAACTTTTGACGTTGAGGTGTTTGGACGTGTTACCACCCCTGTCTCGAATGCTTAAGGAACTCTCTGAGTCTCTGCACGGGGATGCGAGCTCGCCCTGACAGCCCTCTCCTCATCTCCTCGTCACACATCATCGCTCTCTTCCTGTTTTATTTTACAATTCTCTTTACTGTTGGATGGCGCATGCATTTTATATACCATATGTGCGCTCTAGAAAAAAAAAAAAAAAAGGCAAAGCCTCCACATGTCGGGTAAAAGATTCACTGCTAGAAAGTAGAAAATGCTGACGCATCATGAATGTTAAATAAAAGTCTGTTCATTGCAATAATTTCAGGAAGTCTATGTACCTTCTCAAGCACAGACCATAATCCACAAACCCGTGTAAATGCTTGGTTGCTATAGAAACAATAAGACATTGATATAAAACTCGTATCAAATGTCAGAGATCTGGTGAGAAATCGCGTTAATGACTCTTTAAGACCAACCTTTCGTGTGCCGGACTGGGCCAGAGCCATCGCCTGCCTGTTCAGCTGGTTGGTGATGATGTGACACCTCTGACACGCCCTCCCAGCGCCGAGCTCCTTCACCGACACCGACCCCGCGCCTTCCGGGTTCGGGCGACGCCCATGCTGAATCTCGTCAGCCGAATGGACCTTGTTCCCCGGGCCGAGACCTCCATATTGCGGCGGCTCTTTACACTCAGAGCCTTCGATGACCTGAGACGGAGACGGAAGTGAAGAAGGAGAAGTGAAGACTGGTTTAGACGATCGGGAAGGACCACACTCACACCATCGCCCTTGTTTTTTAGTTAATTAGTTATTTAGACTATTTAAATTGACTTACTATACAAGCAAGTACAGTAAAGGTACAGAGCATTTTATATTATTCTTAACCAGAGGTTAGAACAAGGTGGGGAACAAACACAGATCCTGTGTCTGAGTAAAAGTAGAGGTTCACAAGGGCAAGTATTACGCAAGTATAAATGCAAGTCTTTCATTTACATGTGTACTTAAGTAAAAGTACATGGCTTTATAGAAAAACTATAAATCTCTCCCCCTCTCTCTCTCTCTCTCTCTCTCTCTCTGTCTGATAATGACTGTGCTGATTCAACCAGTATTACACCCCAATGGTGTTAGGTGATGCAAAGCCATGCAGAAATGTAGTTCAGTAAAAGTACAGATACTCGATGTACTTTTGAGTGGAGTCAGAGTAAAAAACATTCGATTATTAAATTATTATAATATTAGATTTAAGTATTTAAAAACAATTCTCATAAGTTTATAAAGGTTGAGTATTTGGAGTAAAAATAGCTAGTTTAATAATGGGATAATAACTTTAATTAATCTACTTCAATAATGTACCTTAAAACAGTTTAAAACTTAAGTGAATAATATGATGTAATAGTGTAAAATAAAGATATTAAATCTAAATTTGTAATTTTAGATATTTTTTGATACGGACATTGCTTTATTTTTTCCTTACTTTTTTATATCTACATTTATTTAATTCATAAAGCTGATTTGCGACAGTGATCATTATAAAGGTGCTGCACTAATTAAACTGAACTGAATTTAATTCTTTTACACATTAAAAAAGATTACTGCGACTGTGCCAGAGTTAACTAGAGGCTAATTGTCACTGGCTGTCTGACATAATATGAAAAAATAATGATTTAAAATCAGCCTAATAAAACAAATATAAGAAGACAATAAGAGGAAATAAAAACATGATATCATAGATGGTATAGTAACCTGTATCATAGTGTGAGATTGTATACAGTATGTAAAATGTATGTATATGTTAGTTTATTTTCTGTAGATTAATTTTTTTTATAAATATCCTATTTATTTATTTATTTATTAATTATTTATTTTGTAAACTTTACTGAAATGTATTGTAGTTTGATTTTATTTTAGTGAAAATGCATTCCACTGCACTTCAACCTGTGTCTGGTTTTGTGTGTGTGTGTGTGTGTGTGTGTGTGTGTGTAGTATGTATGTATGTATGTATGTACAAGACAAATAAAATTAGTTTTACAGAGCAGTTTTTTAAGTAAAACTAATAAATAATTACACTCAAACAACATGTGAAGTTAAAATAACAACGTAAGATTATGAAATTAGTTAAAAGTCAAAAGGATTTACAGAATATGGTCATGAGATTTTAAGTCCAAACAACAACACAATCATATCAAATATCTCACAACACAAAATATTATTTCTAAACAAGTTATTGAGTTGAAACTCTTTTGAAGGATATAAAGTCAAAATATGAGTCATTTAAACATAATACTAAAACTTTTTTTACATCCTTAAACAAAGAGTTATAAAGTTACATTAACTGGTCATTGATGACTGTTAAAAACAACAGTTTATCAAGTCAAAAGTTATTACATACAGTATTAAAATAATGAGTTATTACCCTGAAATAAGAAGTGCCTCTTATAGGAGTATTTTTAACAGCTTACAGTTAAGTTTTTGTTCATTTTAAAACTTTTCCAGGTACAGTAACGCTCCTCACACGCTCCTCCTGTCTCTGTCTCACTCTCTCTGAGATCTTACCGTAAATCTCCTGTAATCCAGTTTCCGTCCTGCAGATAAAAACTGACCTCTGGCATCCATTAGTCTTCCTCAGGGGTGCCAAAACATTTGAGAGATCTTGAGGTAACTTGGAAGAGAAGCAATGCTCATCTCATCTCACCAGCAGCTCTCTAAACTCTCCTCTTCACATACTGTATGTATTATTAATGATCATGATGTTTTATTAATTATCTCACAGACTCACTAATTGCTGTAATTAACTCTGTGATTAGGGAAATAAACAAGAGAGAGAGAGAGAGAGAGAGAGAGAGAGAGAGAGGCGTGTGTGCTGAGAGTCAGGAGGAGATCTGCAGCATGAAGTTGAAACTCAGGCTGGCTCTCAGCTCTTTAAATGGTTGCCAGATTGTCTAGAATCCATCCTCTCGACACTCATTCATCATTTCTCCAGTCTCTCACTCAGTGTCTCACTCTGTGTCTCACTCAGTGTCTCACTCAGTGTCTCACTCAGTGTCTCACTCTGTGTCTCACTCTGTGTCTCACTCAGTGTCTCACTCTGTGATGTGCTCACGTGTACATGATCATTTAATTTAAAGCTCAATAATAAACACAGCCCCTGTTACTAAATCATTAAACACTGTTGTTTACAGATCCATGTTTATTCCCTGAAACCAAGAAATGTTTTAACCCCTAACTGCACAGTGTTTCCACATATATTTCCAGTTTCCTTTTTTTTACACTTGCAAATGCATTATGACGTACACTATAAACAATTCGAGTGATGCTGCCTGGCTGTTTCGTCATGCAGAACGAAAAAAAGGTTTGATCTCATTTTGTGGATATAATTATTGCAAATTTAGAAATCATCCTAATAATAATGATCAGAAGAAGGGGGGCCGTCATAGTGGGCCATCTGAAACATACATGACTTTGGCACAGGGTTTACGCCGGTTGCCCTTCCTGTCACACCCCTCCTATTTTATCTAGGCCTGGGACTGCATCCTGTGGCTCGGGTTTAAGAATTGGGTGGGAATAGAACCCAGACCTTTCACATGGCAAGCGAAAAACCCTATCACTGAGCCACCAATGCTCATAATAATAATAATAATAATAATAATAATAATAATAATAATAGCAGCAGGTGCACGAAAATCTCAAGAGTAACATTTCATTGGTTCTAAGAAATATTTACATTTTAGTTTAAGGAAATTACCCAAAAAAGGTTTCATGCAAAAGGGCATCATTATTATGTAAGTGTAACCTGTTCTTATGTAAATTGGTGTTGATTTTAATGAATTATGGGTTGAAACGTGTTTTTCCTAATATTTGCTCCTACAGTATATTACCAGAGTCTTAACTAGGGAGGTTGGAGACAGAAGGAGGTTAGGATCCCATGTTAGTGAGGACCGTGAACTTCCAGGAACGAACAGTGAAGCAGAATGGCCTGTGGTCCTGCAGCCGGTTAGACAGACAGTGAAACTGGAGAATATTGGATTAACTTTGATCATCTATAGGGATCTGTGTGAATAAAAGCACAGCCAGTGTGATCACGCCAGAAAACCACTGGGAACTCATTAGAACTGAAACTAATCGATTAATTAAGAGTGTCTGAAAATTAATTGGCAAACTGCTTTCATAGTTAATTTACTGTTTTAACTTCACTTTCAAGCAAAAATGTCAACTGTTCCATGGTTACAGCTTTTAAATGTCTATGCTTTTCTGGGTTTTATTATCACGCTAAAATGAAACTCTTTGGCTTTTGCAAAAGACGAAGCAAAACATATAATTGCTTAGTACTGTAAATAACATTATAAACAGAAATATTATTGATGAAATAATGTTTAAGTAATTAAAAAATACACAAGATTCAATATTGAAATTAGTTTTGAGTTGCACTAATTTATTTCAGAGATCATAATTAATTAATAAGTTAATTGGTATTATGTAAAAAAAAAAAAAAAACCATTTTCTTGTCATTTTTATGCCTAAATAGAACGATATTGTATTAATGCAATAAAAAAATGAAGGTACTGTACTGTACTGTACTATTATTGAGTGAAAAATTGAATGAGACAGGAGGGACAAAAAAAATAATAATAATACAAAACTGCAGCAAAACAAATATATATATAAAAGAAAACAGCCCTCTTTCCTTCACAAAGTACTGTTATACGTCTCTGATCACTGAGTCCATGTGCATGATGTGGCGCCCTGATGCAGCCCTGTCCAGGTTACCCAGAGGGTCACTGACTCTCACATGCCACATGATACAGGACCAGGGGGTTGACCAAGAGGTGGAGTGACACCAAAGCCCCAGCCTCAGCCCCAGCATACAGGCGCTCTAACAGACTCTATACATTTAAATACATAAGATTTTTAGAATTTTTTTTTTTATTATTCTGAAAAAATCCCAGGAGCATCCAAACATTAAAGATATCACAAGAAAGAAACCCTCATTACACCTATAACATGACCGGCCCCTCACACTGCCAAAGTTCCCTCTAAGGTTTAAAACTGCCCTTTAAAACGACCCTACAGTAGAGCAAACATGACAGAGGGCTCTGTGGTGCTCTCCTCTATAGTCGAGCCAAGATAATAAAATGCCCTCTGAGGTGTCTGAGGTGTCACAAGGGAGAAAACATCATTTTAAAGTTTGTTCAGTGAAAACCGGGACGTTCTCCAGAGAACCTCTCGAGGTGCCGACCTGGTGTAAAGTGACTAACTGGGTCACTGTGTAGTGGATGTAAATGTGATAGTAGCCGCATAACTTACATTAGACATAAGTTTACTGTACTTTATGACAGAGATGTTTGCACAATAAATGTTTAAAAAGAAAATGTTTTTTTTTTTGTGTGTGTGTGTGTTTTTTGTACCAGGTGGGCAGCGGAGGTGGCACTGTACCGTTAATGATGTACAATAAATGTGTTGTGACACATGTGTTTAATTCAATTCAGTTCAATTCAATTCAATTTTATTTGTAAAATTTTATTTTAGCAATTGTTATTGCCGCAAAGCAGCTTCACACAATCAAAAGAATTATTTAAGTTTGTATGAAATGTGAATGTGTATAAATCAGAATAGTCAGTTTGTCCCTGGTGAGCAAGCCGAGGGCGACAGTGGCAATGTGTTTCTCTGTTTATTTGATGATGTTTGATATCTCTATGGTGTTGTTGGGATTTTTCCCACCATGCACGAGCGTGTCTGGTTTGTATAAAGTGTTCTTAGTTTCATAAAACGTTCACTGAGCTGTTAAAGTCAGTTAAAGTGTGTCAGGGGCGATGGTGCTGCTGATGAGCCGAGACTCTGATCGGACTGGATGGTTAACGAGGTTTTCCTTATATTAATAAATCACCCAATAAAATGTTGCTCTTAATTGGGGAAGTATAATTATTATTTATATATATATATATATATATATATATATATATATATATATATTTTTTTTTTTTTTTTTTTTTTTTTTAACTGATGGGGGTCTAATGAAAGTATCAGGTGCCCTTTATGTTCTGTATATTTACTACCCCTGCCCCGTTACAGGGAGACCCCACCACTGCGTTCAATAATACACTTAATAAGACACCTGCAATGATACTTATTATCTTTAATTAAAAATAAAAATAAAAATAAATAAATAAACCCTTCAGAAAGCATAACTGGGTTTATTTTCTGAATATTTTCTCATTCTTTGAACACCTGGCAACCTTAATGCTAATCTATTTACAAAAATCAATTAAACTGCATTTGGACTTTTATTGGATTTTTTTACCCTAAATGTATTTATTTACTGCACCTGTGTTTATGAACCACTTGTTTATGACGTCACAGCATTTTAATTATATCTACAGAAATAATTCAAATAACCCCTCCCACACCTTGTCACTCAGCAGCAGTGTGTGTGTGTGTGTGTGAGTGTGTGCTGGTTTCTGGTCCAGTGGCTCCACCTTGTGGCTAGACTGTAAAATATATTTGTTTGGCTCATTAGATGCTTTCTCATGCTTAGGGAGGTGGTGGATGGACACACACACAAACACACACACACATATATACACACACACACACACACACACACACACACACAGAGCATAGCAAATCCCATTAACCATCTATGTTTTGGAAGATAACAGGAGAACCCAGAGGAACTTGTACTAACACGAAGAAAACTCCAGGCTAAACCACACACACACACACACACACACACACACACACTCCTGTACTCAATACTGTGGATTGGGATGCAGCCTCATATAACAGTTTATTCATTGATGATAATAATAATAATAATAATAATAATAATAATAATAATAATAATAATAAAAACAGCAAGAACAACAATTATTATTAGTAGTAGTAATAGTAGTTGTATTATATATTGTTTTATTTATTTATTTATTTATTTATTATGACTAAAGCACTTTCAGTAAACACAGTTAACACCCGAGGAACCAAATTATAATGAAATTAATTAAAGTTTAATCTGAATGTTTTGATTCTTTAGAGGATGTTCGTCCTTTAGGAACCAAACAAGTAAGAGAATAAAAAAAAATCATTTTTAATTTAAGTATAAATGTAAATATTTACTCTATTGTTCTACTCTATATTATTCTTCACTTTGTCCTCCTGAAGGACGTCCCTGAGGTCCTAAGCCTCCCTCTCAGACCAGGGGCAGAAAGTCTCTAACCCGTGACCCGGCCGGAGACGCCTCGATCATGAGCGTGCCTTCAAATGGATTTATTTACCTTCTGCTTCCGTCTCAGGAGATGCCTGGTCAGTCCGAAAATCCCATCAGTGTGCAGAAGTATCAGGTCCAAAGGTGGTGCGTTCTCCTCCTGAGGAACCTCAGAGGAACCCTGTGTGTCCATGAGAACTCGTGTCCTGTCACAGAAACTCTCTCTCTGTCTGTCTCTCTCTCTCTGTTTCTCTGGTTCTTGAGTCTTAAGTTCTAATTAATGTAATGATCTCTGGACACACACACACACACACACGCATACACACAACAACTGACCCTCACCCTCCCATTGGCTCCTCCCCTTTCTGATGTCATTAACCATCAGTGCGGCCCACAGCGCTAACCAGAGCCGCTAATGAACAAAAACTATAAAAACCCTCAGAATCAGCTGTGATGGTTAGTTTCTCTGTTCATTTATTTTCTTTCTTTCTGTTCTTAGATATTCTGAAACTAAAGTTAATAAATTATGTTTAATACAAGAATATATATTTGTTGTAGGTTGGGGTTTCAACATTTTGCATGTTGTTATATATATATGTATATAAAATGATCTTTAAATAAATAACTTTTTAAGCATATTTTGCACCGCACTAGACACTTGCACAAACGCTAGACATTAACATTCTTTCATTACTATTTATTTTAACTCTATTCCACACAAAATCTACATAAATATATACCAACCCGTCCAGCTGCTCTTATTGTTTTATATTTCTTCATACATTCTTTAAATATTTTCTATATTGTGTATTTTTGTTGTACAGTTATTTATTTTTTTTACTTTAGTTTTTATATTTTATTTTATTCTTTCCTAGTTTTATTTACCCTTTATTTTATTTTCATATTTATTTCCTATTACTATTTATAGTCTTCTATTTAAGGTCACGAGCGGTCGTCTAAGCAACTCACTGCATATCGTACTGTGTATGACTGTGTGTGTGACAAATAAAATTTGAATTTGAATTTGAATTTGATCTCCACTCTGGCTGTAGAACACACACACACACACACACACACACACACACACACACTGTGTATGAAGCTGCTGCATTGCTTCGACTGTCTCTGTGCAGTGTTACTGTAATACACGTTACAGACGTTACATAGCTGAACTACGCTAGCGAGCTGTCGTCACGTACTGAAGCAAAACTGAAACTGGACGCTGTGAACTGAAGTGTGTGTAACTGTGTGTGAAGTGTGTGTATTGTTTCCAATCATCCTCATGTTCTTCAACAATCTTGATTAAAAACATTTCAAAACTTGTTTTCCTTCATCTAACTTTCCGTCACTACTTTCTGTTGGACTCGTTACAGAATCACCATCAAAACATGAGTTTAGATATTTTTTTATTAAAATTCCTCAAGCGTATTATTGATCTTAAATTGCAGACGTAAATAAATACAAACCAACACAACTGCAGGCTGATTTATCCAACAAAACTTGGGGAGGTGGAGTTATACAGTAGCGTTTTGCAAAAATCACACAAACCTTCCTCTGATGTGACCTGAATAATTTTATTTAAATATTCGGGTTTATGATTTGTAACAACCTTGAGACTTAAAATAATCATACAGAAAATATTCTGCATGGAATCCAAGACAAACATCTCATAACTGCAAAAATGGAGTTATCTCATTTTGCTATCAAATCATCATATTTATTCAATCAACAAAGATGTTTGTGCAAAACAAAACAAGGTTGAATTATTTTTTTGTTTTTGCATTAGAGACTTCAATAAGAAATTATTCTATTCAATAATAAATCTTTGAAGATGTTGATTTGTTTGTGTTTACTGCAGCCTGTTAGAGATGTTACTGTAGGTGGAGAGAAGTCCTCTGTCCTGGAGTGGAGTGTCTACATAAAGAAGTCAGGAACACAGTAAGACCTCAAGCACATCGTCAGTCAGGTTCGTCTTCGGTCATCCGGTCATGTGTGTCTATAACAGCAGGTCCACCTGAGAGCGCGCTCCTTCTGCTCAGGAACCCAGGAATTCAGGAACGCAGGATGGTCTCCTCAGCTCCGTATTGAGGAGGTGAATAGCACACCGCTGACGCTGAATGCTGAGTGTGTGTGCGTTTATCTCACAGTGGAGACAGATGAGGATTAAGGGTTCCAGTGGAGGATCAAACTCACAACCGTCTCATCAGTGACTCCGAACCTTCACCAGAACCTCCTGCACTATATACACTCTCTCTACTGTCTGTAGGAATATCTTAGTTGTAATTTTAACCATGCAAGTAACAAACACCTAAATGAACAATGCATTTTAGTTTGTAGATAAAAACAAAACTGTTTAAAAAGAAGGCTGAGGAATCAGAGGTGTGTGTTGGAGTAAACAAAAGCAGAAATCTCTAGAATAAACAAAACTAGACAGAGCGTCTGCACCTGGGACAATAAATCAGAGTCAGAGAGAAAATCCTGCGAAAAAGTTTATTTTAAATTTGTACAAGGAATCCATCCATAATCTCCCTCTCACACACACACACACACACACACACAGAGCGAGAACTACACCTGAATGAATCGAAGAGTCCTTGATGTAGAAAAGCGATGGAGTCTCGACGTGGCGTCTCAGCACAAAACAGACGAACATTTCCACAGTCTGCCCAAGTGGTCCTAAACATTTCACAATTTTGGTAAAGAACTGTTGAACTATTTAGAACCACTTGACCAAAGAGGGAGCCAAAAACAGGAAGTGCTAGAGTTTACCCTCCGTCCAGCTCTTCTTCCGTCCATAATCGAGATCTTCAGAACCACATTTGAAGCTGCATGACGGTGTGTGTGTGTGTGTGTGTGTGTGTGTGTGTGTGTGTGTGTGTTGTGTGTGTATGTGTTGAAGGGTTACTCCACTCTGCTCCTCAGTCGTGTTCTTCGCTTTTATAAAGAGAGGGTTAGAAGGAGAACCGGTTCGGCCTGTCAGAGAAGTTTTCACTGAAAACCAAGCCGAGCGTTCCTGCTGGACCAGTACTGTGTGTGTGTGTGTGTGTGTGTGTGTGTGTGTGTGTGTGTGTGTCTGTGTGTGTGTGTGTGTGTGTGTGGCCAGATTTAACCTCCCTTAGTTGCAAAACAAAAACACCACCAGATGACTTCTTCCATTTATCCTGTATCTTAATTCTTTGCATGTTTATTCTGTAAAGTTCTTAAAAAACATTAAAAAAATACTTTCAGTTATAGCTTATTTAGATTTAATGTATAAATAATAATAATAATAATAAAATAATAATAATAATAATAACATAATAATAATAATAATATTAATAATAATAAAATAATAATAATAATAATAACAATAATAATAATAATAATAATAATAATAATAATAATAACAATAATAATAATATTGTTATTATTATTATTATTATTATTATTATTATTATTATTATTATAAGTGTTGTGCACTAGAAGGTTGTATACTGGTGTGTTCTACTCTGTGTTGTGACTTGTTTGTATTGTATGTTGGAGTGTTTTATTCTATATTATTGTATGCTGGTGTCTCGTACACTGGCATGTTGTACTGTAAAGTGCACTGGAGTGTTGTATGATGGTGTGTTGTACTATAAAGTGTTGTATGATGGAATATTGTACTGTACACTGACATGTTGTACTGTAAAGTGTTGTACACTGCAGTGTTGTATACTAGAGTACACTTGAGTGTTGTATAACAGAGTCTTGTACTGTAAAGTGTTGTATATTGAAATGTGTTGTACTCTTGTGTGGTGTGCTCTAGAGTACTGTATATTAAAGTGCTGTACTGTAAAGTGTTGTATATTGAAATGTGTTGTACTGTAAAGTGATGTACACTGGAGTGATGTACTGTAAAGTGTTGTACTGTAAAGTGATGTACTGTAAAGTGTTGTATATTGAAGTGTTGTACTGTAAAGTGTTGTATATTGAAGTGTTGTACTGTAAAGTGTTGTACTGTAAAGTGATGTACTGTAAAGTGTTGTATATTGAAGTGTTGTACTGTAAAGTGTTGTATATTGAAGTGTTGTACTGTAAAGTGTTGTACTGTAAAGTGATGTACTGTAAAGTGTTGTATATTGAAGTGTTGTACTGTAAAGTGATGTACACTGGAGTGATGTACTGTAAAGTGTTGTACTGTAAAGTGATGTACTGTAAAGTGTTGTATATTGAAGTGTTGTACTGTAAAGTGTTGTATATTGAAGTGTTGTACTGTAAAGTGTTGTACTGTAAAGTGATGTACTGTAAAGTGTTGTATATTGAAGTGTTGTACTGTAAAGTGATGTACACTGGAGTGATGTACTGTAAAGTGTTGTACTGTAAAGTGATGTACTGTAAAGTGTTGTATATTGAAGTGTTGTACTGTAAAGTGATGTACACTGGAGTGATGTACTGTAAAGTGTTGTACTGTAAAGTGTTGTACTGTAAAGTGATGTACTGTAAAGTGTTGTATATTGAAGTGTTGTACTGTAAAGTGATGTACACTGGAGTGATGTACTGTAAAGTGTTGTACTGTAAAGTGATGTACACTGGACTGATGTACTGTAAAGTGTTGTACTGTAAAGTGTTGTACTGTAAAGTGATGTACTGTAAAGTGTTGTATATTGAAGTGTTGTACTGTAAAGTGATGTACACTGGAGTGATGTACTGTAAAGTGTTGTATATTGAAGTGTTGTACTGTAAAGTGATGTACTGTAAAGTGTTGTATATTGAAGTGTTGTACTGTAAAGTGTTGTACTGTAAAGTGATGTACTGTAAAGTGTTGCACGCTGAAGTGTTGTACTGTAAAGTGTTGTATATTGAAGTGTTGTAGTGTAAAGTTTTGTACTGTAAAGTGTTGTATATTGAAGTGTTGTACTGTAAAGTGTTGTACTGTAAAGTGATGTATACTTTACAGTGCAAAGTGTTGCCTGGTTGCGCACTCCTTATTGTGGGTCACTTTAGAAAGCATGCATGGAATCTTGCAGCGCAAATGAAATCCTGAACCCGGCCGCTTTTCTGCTGATTCCATCTTCAGCCTTTCCCAGACAGGACCGACCTGCTCCTCTACCCTCACAGCGACATGCTACATAACCACTCACATTCCTCATCAGAAAAAGCAACAAAATATTAAGCTCTGACTGTAAAAGAAAGCTTAGAGTAGGCGTATCGGGGAGTGCAAAAGTTTGTGCTTTTGAATTATGTTGCAGCAAGACATTAATTTGGTGCTTTTCTTCTTGTTTCTATTGTATGTTCTGGTGTAACACACTTATTGTGCTGAAAATAGTATTTAATTACATAATACTAAAAACCTTCAGCGTCGTTCGTGTAATTCGAACTGATTTTTGATCCTAAATTTAGCGGGATATCACACACTGGTGTCTTCAGATCAACTCCACAGTCTGGATATATATTTTTTTTTTATTATTATTTAGTTTCTCACTAAGGATATAAATCTAAATCTAGATTTCCGCAAAGTTGATTCCTGACCAAAAATTTTTTAACCAATAAGCTAAAGGGGGGTGCAAACTTTTGTTCTATGGTGGCACACACATGTTGCATATAGATCTAATTTGAGAAGATGACGAAAACAGTTTTCCCAAAAAAAATAAAAAAATTATAATAATAATTTAAGATTCTAATTCAACTGTATTTTTTTCAACCGTTTTCATCAGCTATGTTTATTTATATATATTTTTTTATCTTTGATACTTTTGGAGAAAAAATATTTCTATGTAGGAAATAAATAAATTAATTAATTAATTAATTAATTGAAAACTTTCTGTTGTGAACTGGTTTCAGGATCGAATTTTGTATTTCTTTTTTCTTTCTTTTTTTTATTAAAATTATACATTAGGGTATTTTTTTAAATTAGCAGATAAACATGAAAATGTTTCTCTTTTTTACACATTTGAAAGAAAAAATTCTACTTTTTAATATTTGTAAACTATATAGCAAGTTCAGTTTTTAATTAATTTTCATTTGCCTTTCATTTCATTAGCATTTTTTTTCTTAAATTCCTTTTTAAGTCCTTAAAAGTTAGAACAAAGTTATGTATATCATCAATTTCATTATCAACAACAAAGATAACAACCACCATGTTTCAAAAATGTCAGCAAAAAATCAATAATGATTAGATAATAATGAGTTTAACAGTGCACAAATCTTTTCTAAAACTTTAAAGGGAAAAAAAAGTATTTACGGTCATGGGCCCTTTCCGCTAAAAAAAAAAAAATAATAATAAAAAAAAAAAAATAATAATAATGTATATATAGTGTAAATAACGTGAATAATAAATAAATGTAATTTTGTTTGTGTGTGTGTGTGTGTGTGTGTGTGTGTGTGTGTGTTTAGGCATGCAAATTAAGGGTTCAAATATGTCAAGCAGTTAGCGACTCATCAGCCCAAACCTGCCGGTGCTGCCGATCCGGTCACGGTAGAAACTTCACCTCACCTCTCTGAGCATTCAGCTCCTGTCTACTTCCTGCCGCTCCTATATTCCGACCATTTACCCCATATCAGAGCAATCAGGGTGGGTCAAATCAGCACATCTGTACATGTGGCTCAAAATAAACCACAAGATCAACAGACTGTGAAAGTTTCTAATGGTTTCCATTATTTAATCGTGTTTAATTATTTTAAGTGCCTGTAGGTTGTAGTCTCAGCTGAAGTACCACCAGAACACCACAGAGCCATTAGAATCAGTGTGTGTTTCACTAAACCACCATTACAGACCACCAGATACACACCAGGACACACTACAGGTCACTGCATGTTTTGATTCACGGTGCTAAGGTATTTGGTGCATGCAGCATAAAGACACCGCAGAAAACTGAGCAAATTTTGTTAAGTACCATTGCAACACCAGAGAAACTGTCTAGCAACATGCTGACAACCACCTGGAATACCACTTCTGCAGCCTAACAACCAGTGGAAACCAGCGGAAACATACTGGCAACAACCTAGCAACAGCCGAGCAACCAGCGGGAACACCATGACAACCACCTTAAACCAACTTTGCTAGGTTGTTGCCATTATACAACCAGCTGTGATATCATAGCACAACCCTAGCAACACCTTAGCAACCACCAGGAACACCATGACAGCCACCTTGAACCACTTTAGCAACCAGCTGTGATACCATAGAATAATACTAGCAACACCGTAGCAAACTGGAAGACTATAACAAATATCCTGAACCACTGTAAAACCACAGCACAACCAAAGCAACACCTTAGCAACCAACTGGAACACCATGACAACCACCATACCATAGCAAAACCCTATTAAAACCTTAGCAACCAGCAGGAACGCCACAGCTACTACTGCACATAGTATTACCTCACCAACCAGATAGAACACCCAACAACACCCTAGAAAACACTTGGAATATCATCAACCACTTGGTAGAAAATTTGATTACCAAAAGTTATTGGCTAGCAACAACCTGGAACAACAAACTAGCCAACTAGCAAACAATTGGAACACCATAGCACTACCGAAGCAAAGGAACATCAACCACCATGAGCACTGCAGCAGCTACATAGCAACCAGCTGGAACATCGATGCTACTAGCTACACACACACTACAGTGAATACTACAATGAGTGGCTAACAACACACTAGCAACCACCTGGAATATCACAGGAATGACTTAGCAATAGTTTGCCAACCAGATGGAACACTACAGCAGCCACTTAACAACATCAAAGCAACTTAGCAACACCATACAGTAGCACCCCTCCTGAACACCATGGCTTAGCATAACCTTACAGTAGCTAGCAATCACTAGGAACACTGCTGTTACTACAGTAACTAGCAACGCCACATCAAGACCCTGAGGTAGCTTAGCACGATGCTAGCAACATACTAGAACTCTTTGATCTTTTTTCCGCTTTTTCAACCTTTTCTTGTTTTTAACCTTTTTTTCAGCTCTGCGTATTTTTTCCTCATTATCAAGAAAACTCGCTTTTTTTTCTGTGGAATGATGATGAATGGAATGGACACACACTTGTACGACCGCATTACACCAGTCACACGTCACACTCTCTGCTGCTGCAAGTTTCACCAAGTTTTAAGCAGTTTCTAAGACTCTCTGAGAGTGTGTGTGTGTGTGTGTCTGCATTTTACTGGGTGTGTGCGGTGTTTATTGTCTAAGTTTCTGCTTGCGCATGAGTAGAATCACTTTTAGGTTTTAGATCAGATATGTATTTTTCAGGTTATCTCAGGTGTTTTGGGGGTAAATGTTCCTAAAAAGTTAGGAAAGAAAGAAAAGAAAAGAACAGAAAGGGTTACACATAACGAACATCTCCATCCCTGTCCAGGTTCTCCTGGGATGATAATCCTCAGACTTTCCCAAGCCAAGCATGAGCTCGAATCTCTCCAGCAGGTCCTGGGGTCTGTCTAGTGAGACAGCTATCTAGGAACTGGAGAGGAACCTTAAGATCCCTGAACCAACTCCTATCAGTATAGAGGAAAATGGGGTATCTGAGACTCTGTAGGAGCAGAGTGGGACTTCTGCTCACATTGGTCATGTTATATTTAAATAATTCAAGGCACTATTAAGGGTGTGTCTTGTTTGCCCAGTGGTTTGTGGTTTCAAGATAAAACAAAGGATGGAAAGGTGGTTGGGTTGGAGGGATAGAGGGGAACACACATTTAAAATCAGCACCTCCAAATCCAAGGACATGGTTCTTTCTATGGAAAGAGTGAGATACTTGTTTTAGGTGAGAACAACTTTTCCCCCAAATCTTTTACAACATGATCACAGGTCTTCCGCAAATCCAGGAAACCCATAAGACCAAGATGAAACTGACCCTGACAGCTCACAAAGTTGTGAAAAACTACTGTAAATCTCTACTTGACGATTCTACACCATGGGCAGAACCTGAATCTTAGGATCTAGTATCAGTTGGAGGCTTTGATCCAGAACCCTTAGTCAAGGTTTTTTCCTCTGGCAGGAAGAGTTCCTGTTCTTCAAGACTACATCAAAGATACAAGAATGTCTGACTGTTTCTAAGCAAAATATAAAAAAAAATGAGGGGGATCAAAACCATTCTCATTTAGGTTATATATACACACACACTACCGTTCAAAAGTTTTAGAACACTTGCAAATTTCTTTGTTTTTGTTTAGTGATTTATTTTCTACATTCTACAACAATACTGGGGATTTCAAAACTATAAAATAACACATATGGAATTAGGTAATTACATAACAACAAGAAAAACAACAGTCAGTTGTTATTTTAAGACACAGAGGTCGGCCTTTCTGTAATAGTTCTTGCAAGAACAGTATTGTCAAGTGCATTTGCAAAATCCGTCAAGCACCATAATGAAACTGTCTCTCATGAAGGCCGTCCCAGGAGGGCGAGACCAAAACCTACCTCTGCCGCAGACGAGAAGTTCATTTAGAGTTATCAGCCTGAAAAATGACCAAGTAACAGCACCTCAGATTAGAGGCGTTATGAAGTCTTTACTGAGCAGAAGTAGCAGAAACATCTCACTATTAACTGTTCAAAGGAGATTAATGCATTTTTGGACGCCTTCAGCATTCCTTTACAATGTAGAAAGAAAGAAAAATCAGGAACCATCATGGAGTTAGAAAGTGTTCTAAAACTTTTGAACGGTAGTGTATATATATGCAGTACAGGCCAAAAGTTTGGACACACCTTCTCATCTGTCAATGTGTTTTCTTTATTTTAATAACCATTTACATTGGTAGATTCTCACTGAAGGCATCAAAGCTATGAATGAACACATGTGGAGTTATGTACTTAACAAAAAAAGGTCTCCACAGTCACCGGACCTGAACCCAATCGAGATAGTTTGGGGTGAGCTGGACCGCAGAGTGAAGGCAAATGGGCCAACAAGTGCTAAACACCTCTGGGAACTCCTTCAAGACTGTTGGAAACCATTTCAGGTGACTATCTCTTGAAGCTCATCGAGAGAATGTCATGGGGTAGCTCAGTGGTTAAGGCATTGGACTACGGTTCGGAAGATCCCAGGTTCAAACCCCACAACCACCAAGTTGCCACTGTTGGGCCCTTGAGCAAGGCCCTTAACCCTCAACTGCTCAGAAGTGTAATGAAATAAAAATGTAAGTTGCTCTGGATAAGAGTGTCTTACTAAATGTAATAGTGTGCAAAGCAGAGCAGGGGTGAAAATCAGCGCAGGGGTGGCTATTTTGTAGAAATAACTGTTTTTAGTTATTTCACCTTTTTTTGTTAAGTGCATAACTTTTGAGTTAGAATCTACCAATGTAAATGGTCATGAAAATAAAGAAAACACATTAAATGAGTGAAGGTGTGTCCAAACTTTTGGCCTGTACTGTATATATATACACTAACTCATTAGAACATACATAGATATACAGTGCACTTAAAAAAAGATTAAAATTGCAAAAAAATTTTCGCAATTTAATTGAAAAAGTAAAATGTATATATTCTATACTCATGTATATGTATATATTCTATATTAATTTCATGAAAAGTTAAATATTTAAAGCTTTTTTACATTTCAATTTTAATTTAATTGTAGTTTAATTATGGCTTGAAGCATTTCACTGTAATGAATCTAAAGTTTTTTTTTAGTTACAATAAAAAATTTCATGTTATGTAATTTTTGATAAGCACTGAATTTACACTAGTTATATACTGTAGTATATAGTATATACATATATATGGTTAGCTGTAATATTGTCGTTGATATAGTTTACATATTTTGGTGGTTTTACATGTATTTGTTGCTTTGTAACAATAATTAAATTATTAAATTCAGTTTATTCTATTAAAGATTTATTTTACTTTTTTATTTTTGCACAGTTTCAATAAAATTTATTATGTATTTATTTATTTATTTATTTAGATGTGTTTACTGTTATTGTATTATAGATTTTATTTACCTTTTTTAGTCTTCTTTTTTTCCCTATTCTTTCATTCTATATTTTCCAAAATCACTTTTTATCTCTTTCGTACTCACAGATTATTTAAATGCAGTATTTCATCACGTGTAGTTTATTTGCTTATTGTGTTGAAACGTGCTGCGTGAATAAGGTGACTTCTGCTTAAAGACGAATCTACTTGCTGGAACATCCGTGGGCTAACGGAGAGGAAACAGGAACACGACGCTAACCCGATTATCCGCTGTAGCACATTTAACATGAAATGAAACATTTTTCTGCTGAACTCATCAACAGGACGTTTGGCTAACAAATGCGATTAGGGTTTCCAGGAACCAGGCCGAGCACAAAGGCCTCACTGTGCACCGAATACTCCTCATTCCTAAGTCTCTGCAGAGTTATAACGCGTTATAATCTTTTCCTAAAAAGAGGCACTTTGTGTTATTCTTGTGTTAGTGTGAGTGTGTGTACTGGTGCGAGAGAGATCCCGACATTCTGCATGTTCACATCCCCAACGCTGGCCTTCTCCTGAACCATCAGCGTGATGTGTTCATTATATAATTGTGCTCTTTAATCAGATCCGTTTGGATTAAACAGGGCCATATGGTCACGTTGGGTGCAATAATATTGGCGCCTTCCACACATGACATCAGCGAGTGGGAAAGAAACTGTGAGATGTTTTAGGGAGGACTCGAGCAGACGAGCCTGTCGCTTGTGTTTATTCCTCCTGAGGGCTGTTTGCAGAGGAAATCGTGTTCACATGGACATGGAGGATTAGGAAGCGTGCACGTTTTCGGCGCTGTGGAAAGACTACATTAGCTGAATGAAGTAAGGAAATAAATCTCCGTGTCATGCGGTTAAAATGAGGAAATGATCGGTGACGAGGTGAAGCTGATTATTAACAGCATTTTTTTAATTCCTGTAAACACTGATGCTCAGAACATGCTGACAAACCTGTCTCTTAACTCTGTCGCGTCAAACGTTTTCAAGTCGCCCCACATTACAGGTCACCTAACAATAAAGAGACATTTCTCTCTCACACACGCACACACACACACACACATTACATACTGGTTTATGTGTGAAAATGATGTCTCATGCTCCCAGAATAACTCTGAGCTCTGGAATATGCCTGTGCTTTAAGAAAGAGAAACTCCATAGATGTGATCCTCTGGTGATTCAGTACATTCAGGTGGTCAGCTGACTTCATTTTATTGCCCCATAACGTTACTGAGTCTCGACCTGAGTAACTGATCAACCCCAGATCATAACACTGTCTCCAGAGGCTTGTACAGTGGACACTATGCATGATGGGAGCATCGCTTCATGTCCTTCCCTTCTCACCCTGACACGCCCATCACTCTGGAATAGGGTCAGTCTGGACTCATCAGGTCACATGACCTTTTTCCATCGCTCCAAAGTCCAGTCTTTATGATCCCTAACAAACGGAAGTCTTTTTCCTGATGAGTCTCACTAACGAGTGGTTTTCTCATGGACACACAGCTGTTTAGTCCCAATCTTGTCAGTTCTCATTTATTAAACACAGTTCTGGTTTTTACTGTTGATTTTTTTTTTTTATGCAACTTCACCAAATGTTTAAGTCATCTCCATTCATGATTTAGTTTTTTTCCAGACCACATTTCTTTTACAAAGCTGCTGGTTCAGTGCTTCTCCTTCCAGGGTTTGGTGGTGTGTTGAACGGTTCTTAACCCATTTCTCTTCTCCTTAGTTGTTTTCTTTGCTTGATGCAGCCCAATAATTTGGCAACTTTGTTTTTCCTTTTTTTGCCAGGCAGTTTATATTCAAAATTATTTCGAATGTTAAAAATGTTAAATCAACCTTTAATTAATGTCTATGCTAATTATGGTCTAATTAAAGTCATGAGTTAGTGAAGCAGCTCCCTGCTAACGCTAAACAAACTCACATATTGTTGAAACTGCTCCACTGATGCAGACTTTTCAATAGTTCCATCATTACTCAAACAAATCACAAGTAACCGGTTACAATAAAAAAGGAGCTGTTGTTTCATATAATGTGATTCTGGTTAGCTATTACACGGCTGTTAGCTTATTTAGCTGTTACGGCTAAATTCACTTCTAACTTTGACATTTATCACAGAACAAAAGCAAAGCGAGATTTAATGTTCAGGTTTATCAGGTTTGTCATGAAATGAGATCCTGCCTTGTGTGAGCTGGCCAAGAGAGCGTCATTTACCTCCGGGAGAGCTAATGGCTAACAATGTATATACTCTAGTGTTGTTGTTGTTGTTGTTGTTGTTGTTTGTTGCTTAAAGCTGTGTGTCTAGCACTTAAACCTAAAAGCTCCTTTTTAAAAAAAAAGATGCTACACAGACCTTTTACCAAGTCACTGTATTGCAACGTGAACTGAAAAGAACTCAGAATCAATCAAGTCAAGGAGCGTACCAGCGTCTCTTCCTCACGTTTCCATCGCTGTGGCTCCACCATGTGGCACAAAGGGAACATTATTATTATTAGTATTAGTACAGTGTTAGTACAGTGTTAGTATTACTGTACATCCAGTCATCTCAGAGCCTCTGTAGTCTAACCTCTGTGGACGTGAGGGGTGATCATTGTATTTATTACCATTTTACATCCGTGGTAGACCCTCAGCCAACATTATTATATTTATTATTATTATTATTATTATTATTATTATTTAAGTGAATAACAAAGTACATTAATTAAACTGTTGTAAAAAAAAATCTATAAATAATCACAGGTTTTCAAAAAGACAAAAGCTACAACATTTCACAAAATTACAAATTTATCATCATCATCATCATCATCTTTTTTTTTTTCATTCATTAAAAAAAAATTTATCTTAACTTGTAAATATTCATCTCCCTTAAATGTTCTGCCTTGGATTCAACGGCATGCTTAAAGTATTTCCAGAGCAGACTTTTACTAAATGTTTTGACACTATTTAAAGGCTTTAAGCACTCAGAGATGTATCGGGCAGAACAGCTCAGATGTGGATTATTGTTCATGTGCAGTTTAGATTATGGACACAAACAGCAACATAAAGTACAGATATAACATTTCGTAGCACGTCTCAGTTAAAATCACTACTACTGCATGAAAAACAAGCATCTTATATTGTACACTAAAGTGATAAAGATGAATTAACAGTTCATCCAGTTGGATTAGAGGATGTGATTATTATTATTATTATTATTATTATTATTATTATTATCAGGATAGCGCTTCTCAGCCCTGGTCCTACACATCTGAGTGTTGCATGTGCAGGGGACCACCAGGACCAGAAGTGACAAACATCTTTGTGAATGAAAAAAAAAAGGTTTGTTGTGTGTGTGTGTGTGTGTGTGTGTGTGTGTGTGTGTGTGATGGTTTTCATTCCAACAAAGCAGAAGCCATAGCTGGTTCCACATGTTTAATTAGTCATTCTTGTGCAGCATCTGTTTGGTTGGAACACACACACGCAGACACACACACACACACACACACACATACAGTACATACACACCAGCACTTTCTGGATCCAGTTGGACATCCCTGCATTACCTCTTAACATGAGTAACATGAGTAGTGTTTTTCTCACAGTGGCCAAGAAGTGCAAAACAGATGATTTATTTAGTTTTTTGTTTTTGTTATTTTTCTTTACACTTCTCGGCCACCATCATTTCTTCAGTTTGGGTGAAAATGATGTCGCAAAATGTTGGACTGCAAATTCTAGACTTGGTTTAAACCAAACCATAATTTAGATTTTTATTGCTTATTCAAGTGTGTTCACCTGCGTGTGAACTTCCAGATAGTGAAACACCCCCTCTGGGCTCGGATTGGTCGAGTCAGTCCGGCTCTGTTCCATTAAGTCCTGGTGATAAGCCGATTACCTGACTCAGAGGCGAGCCACTACTCCAGCCGTACTCACGACTCTGCGCTCACCTGAAAACAGACCAACAATGAGCGACGTGAAAAAAGGATAAAAATATTTCTAAAAACCAAAATCAGTATGGATTTCTCTTGTGAAAGGAGAACCTGAGCAGCAGGACAATGAAGGTACCGTACGTGTCCTTTTCTGTAGATAAAATGCCGGCACACGTTAGTCTGATGTTGAAATTTGTTTCTTAAATAATTTTATTCTAATTTCATTTTAAACTTGGTATAATATAATGCAAAAAAAATCAGAAGGTTTATTTTTTCATTTTGAAACTATTGCTTTGTTCTGTTGGTCAGAAGGTGTTGATTAATTTTCCATGCCAGAACCACAACTCTGCTCCATCACATCTCGATGCCACTGATTATTTTCCTCTAACAGAATGCCACGCTATATTGTCTTCTATTTTCCTCCATCTTGGATTTTCATGCAGCTCAGACCATCATGGAGAGGAGTACAATACCCCCACTAATCTGATTACGAGGGGTTTTTAGACATAACCCCATGCTGTGACCGTATTTCCGCCCCTCCCCCGCACTCAGACCTACTGCCCTCTAATAAAATGGCGGTCTTGAAGGTGACCTTCACCAAGACGAGACGGGACAATCTGGCCCAGGCGCTGTGGGTGCTCAACTGGGTCTCTGTCCTCACAGGCCTGGTGCTCTTCAGCTTGGGCCTTTTCTTAAAAGTGGAGATCCAGAAGAGACGGGAGGTCATGGCTAAGGAGATCCATTCCGTGCCACACATGCTGATCACCGTGGGCCTGGCCGCCTGTGGGATCAACTTCCTGGGCGGGAAGATCTGCTACGACTGTGTGGATGCCGATAAGTTCCTGCACTGGAAGCTCCTCATGCTGCCGTACATCATCTGTACCTTCTTCTTCACCTTCTGCATCCTGGTGGGAGCTCTGATGTGCTACACCATGCACAGGGACCTGGAGGCGGCTCTGTTTTCGGGGCTGAAGGATGCCATGCGTTACTACGGGGACACGGACGTGCCCGGGCGCTGTTACATCAAGCAGAATGTCGATCTCCTGCAGATCCAGTTCCAGTGCTGTGGAAACGATGGGTTTAGAGACTGGTTCCACATCCAGTGGGTCAGTAACTGCTATCTGGACATGACCAGCAAGGAAGTTATGGAGTGAGTACAAGCTTCTTTGTTCATTTTAATTTTAAGAAAAAGTGCTTTAGTATTTAAAAAAATTTACACAGTGTTCGGTCGGATGTTTAACAATTCTAAAGCCTTAACGAGAAGTAACTTTAATAACGCATATTGTTTCTGAACTAAATTGAAGTGAGTTTTATCTGTAAAGTAAACAGTAAAACATTGAAACAACTAATTCAGACTTACGTGCTGAAATAAACGGAAATTTAACACATGAAGCTAAAAACACAAGATTACAAAGAGATTTTTTAAAAAGACTATTGAAAAAAACGTATGCAAAATAAAAAAAAAAACATTATTAAAAACATTAGTATTATTATTTATTTTATTATTATTCGATAAGGATATGTCCACACCTACTGTATTAGTCTTTTTCTTTAATTTGAATCTAAGTGATTTTTTTTATTGATTTGCTCTTTGATTTGATTTGTTTTCTGAATTAAAGAGGAAGTTGATTATTTTGATTTATTCGGTCTGTGACTTGGTTTATTTTTCTGAATTAAACATGTAGTAAACTACATTTACTCTTTGGTTTGGTTTGTTTGTCTGACACAGTGGAAGTTGATTATTTTAATAATTTTGGTCTTTAATTTAGTTTGTTTTCTGAATTATAAAGGTAATTGATTATTTTGATTCTGTGATTTTGTTTAGTTTCAAGACAAATGAGACCTGATTCTTTGGAATATTTTGTTTTTGTTGTTTGTTTATTTTCTAGATTTTAGCTATTTTTATTCATATTCTATTTGGTTTGATTTGTTTCCTGATTCAGTGAGAAATCTATTCTTTTAATTAGTTTGCTGTTTGGTTTGTTTTCCTATTTAAAAGGAAATTAATTCTTATGATCCATTTAGTCTGTAATTTGGTTTGCTTCCTAAATCAAATGAGACTACAGTAGTTTCTTTTTATTTATTTCTTTTTATTATTTTTTGGTTTGTTTTCTGAATTAATTGAATTAAATTGAATCTTTTTTTCGTTTGTAGTGTAGTCTGATTCAGTGGGAAATTTGTACTGTTGATTTGTTTGCTCTTTGATTTTAATTGTTTTACTTTCCAAACGGATTCTTTTTATTTTTTTTATTTTTTTATTCTCCTTTTTGGTTTCTGAATTAGAGTGAATTTGATTCTTTTGAAAGAAGAAAGCTTCCTGGGCCCAGTTTCTCTATAACGCACAGTATTTGCGCGCTAAGAAGACTCTTAAGATATATCTTAAGTGATAACTTTTCTAAGTGTATTTCTCAAACTGTCTCTTAGGAGTCTTCTTAAGTCGCTGCCTCTTACGTCCGACGTTACAAGGCGCTGTCTACAGAAGGTACTGAATTAGCTGACATCGGTGGCTCAGGAATCGATTTTTGACTCCTTTTGCATGACAGCGTTGGGAAAGACGGCACTTTCTATGCAAATTAAACAGTGCATTAAATTCTTTTAATAGCGGTCATTTCGACATGGGTTAACTTATCAATAGCATGCCATAATAGACAAATATATAAATTAAATCACCAAACTGTCGCTTATATTTTCATGTAACCTGTAGTGAAACGAACCGAGTATACAGTACAATCATAGTTGATTGACAAACAGCTGACAACACTCTTCACCAGCTTCAGAAACAATGTGAAGCATGTCAGTGGTTGGGGTTGTATAGCGCACTTATGGAATGAATACGATGAGATGACAGAGTGGAGGTTTAATACCCCTACAGTATCTCACCTACACGGTTTCGCGCGGTGGCTGTAGGTCAGTTTTGGTGCCGTGATAACGTTTCCATTTTACCACGCAAAAAAATACGACGCGTTGGCCTGGCAAGTGCAGGTCTGAGCAGGTCAACAAGCTCCATAATCTGTTGCTTTGGAAGGCAAAACTTTTTTTTTTTAAATATTCACCTCAGGCAAAATATGAAAAGGGCTGAAATTTTCCCTAAAGGAAAAATGTACATAAACCTCATGGCTCCGCGGACGGCGCCGTCTTCAGTTTAGCACAACAACACGCTGTATCGCTGCCAAATTGTTTTCCACCTGTTTAATATTAAAAGTGATCGCCAATTTTAATGCATTAGTCACATTATGAAATAGGCTAATTAAAAGTCACTCTATTAGTTCTGATAGTAAATAAAATAAAATGCATAAGCAGGTCTAAAGTATATTCCATTATTAATATGACTTTAATAACGTGCCATAATGCGCTTCCATACACTGCTGATTTATAAAGACTGCTGCTCAGTGGCGGCGACTAGCGTCGTGAGCTGAAACTACGCTAAGAATGAGTTAAGGTTGGTCCAGACCAACCTTAAGAACGTGTGACTTAACTAGGAGATACTAAGCGTAAGAACGTTTCGGGAAATGCGCCATAACGCTAAGAAAAGGGTTAAGGTACAACTTAAGAACTACTTAGCGATAAGAAGCTTTCGAGAAACCGGGCCCTAAACTGTTTTGAGTCGTTGTGCTCACTAAATAATTAGATAATTATATAAATAACCACTTTAAAGCTTATCAGTTGTATATAATGTTTATATTGTCTTTTTGTCCAAATGTCCAGAACACATGGACTTTTTTTGTTAGTTTTTTGCAGCGCTCCAGCTTTATGCTCTGGCTGAAATTAAAAACACACAGTAACATTTAGTTCATTTCATGCCGTTCAATCAAACTCATAACCTAATCATTTTCTCACTATGGCTGAAACTAAATGAATTTCCCTCTGATTCAGACTCGACTAAACCAGACTAATGTGTGTGAGAGCTTCCTGAGTCTTAAATCTGAACTCCCTGAGAGATGAGCTATACAGCACCTACAGTTACTCAGAGTAGAGTAACTCAAATCCGTCTAAATCAAATGATCGCTTTCTGTTTCCTGTTAGTCGTCAGAGAAGCAACGTGGAGGGGAAGTACCTCCTGGACAGCGTTCCCTTCAGCTGTTGTAACCCGTCCTCCCCTCGGCCCTGCATCCAGCACCAAGTCACCAACAGCTCTGCACACTACAGCTACGATTATCAGACGGAGGAACTGAACCTGAACCAGAGGGGTTGCAGACACGCGCTGCTGGATCACTACACCTACATCATGCAGTCCATCGGCTTCATCGTGCTCATCATCTGGCTCTTTGAGGTCTGATATATTATATTATTATTATTATAAAATGATATATAAAATATTTTTTTAACATTTATGGAAGGAGTCTCCAGTCTCAGGGCGAAAGCTGTAAATGAACGTTTTCTGACATTGTAAGCACAGAGGACTTCTCTTGATCTTCTCTTTATCTTTTCTTCTCTCTCCTAAAGCTTGCTGTGCTCACCGGAGTCCGTTACCTACAGACCTCCATGGAGAACATGCTGAAGTTAGGAAACCCTGACTCTGAGTCAGAGGGCTGGCTTCTGGAGAACAGTATCGCAGCGACGGCGCGCTATAACTTTAACATCATTAAGAACCTGGGGAAGTGCTACCAGGTGGACGACGACCCCAACATCGACGTCCCGAGCAGCCGAGGGAACGTCCCCACTCAGCAAATCCCGGGGGTCAGCTAGCGAGAGGTTCACTGCCAGACTGCCAGAAGTCACCCGGTGCCATACTGAAGAGATGCTGAGAGAACAGTTTCAACAAAAGAACATAAATGAGAAGGAATTTGTTGCACAAACAAAAACAAAAACCATCTTAACCGCCTTGTTTAAAAATCTAACATCTTTATTTTTATATTGTACCAAATACACATGATTTGCAGCAGCCTGAGTTCCTTACTCATTTAATGATATTAATTACCTTTAATCATCGCTGTGTAGCTCCGTAGTGTGCTTTAACTAATCAATGTAATTAATCAGTAAAGTCGGACTTAAGGCTCAATGAAGCCAGATACATCTGGGCCTGGCGATTATCAGAATAATCAGATGACTTTAGGGCTGTTGTATTAAAGAGGAAAAGAATATCTGCTGCTTCAAGGAACAAAAATAAACTAAGTTTATGTTTTACAATATGGTTGTTCATTTATTTTTCAATGACCAGGGAAAACCTGTAACATATGAAATACAACAATGTTGTACTATGATGATACGCAGATGAATAAATCTACTGTATGCACAATAGTCGACATCATTTTTAAAGAAAATAACTGATGTAAAGTGATGTTAAACCTGATTTTTTTATTTTTTTATTTTTTTATTTTTATTTTGTGGCCAGTGTTAAATTAAATTCATTGACTCAGTGTTAATGTATAATAATGTTTTTAAAGTTTTCCTTTGTAACTCTTAGACTACTTGACACAACTGGTGATATTTTGATATAGGAAACACATACAGTCAGGGCTGTAATTTTTGGAACATAGACATATATAGTCATTTTTTACCTTATATTTATTCAAGATTCAAGATTTAAAAACCTTTAATAATCTCAGAGGGAAATTGCTTATTCTTAGTTATAATTGCTCACAGTTGTTATCCAGTAGAAAGTAAAGAGTAATAAATAGGGAAAAAATGTAAATAAAATAAAATAAGATAGAGTACAATGCAATACAATTCAATACAATAAAAGAATAAGTACCATATTGCACAAAAAACTTTTTAAATAGCTTATTGCAGGTCCGAGGTTATACAGTACAAGCCAAACTTTGGTGTGTTTGACACACATGTTTCAACAACCGGTCGCACAAAGAGCGTTCTCAATAGTGTTTTCACGCAGCATCAAGTGTAGCTTTTAAAAGGGAACATATACTGTAAATGTAACCTCACTTATAAACATATAAATGTCACCTCTTTTACCTAGTGCAAAGTAAATGTCCTGGATTGAGGGAAGATCCTCAAGGAGGAAGGCGTGTTCGAAAGCAGAGAAGGAAAAGCAAGAGTTTAGGAGTGATAGTGGGGGCTTTGAATGTTGGGACCATGACAGGGAAGGGAAGAGAGTTAGTTGATATGATGCAGAGAAGGAAGGTGGATATACTGTGTGTCCAGGAGACCAGGTGGAAAGGTAGCAAGGCTAGAAGCTTAGGATCAGGGTTCAAGTTGTTTTAACATGGTGTGGATAGGGAAAGAAACGGAGTAGGAGTTATTCTGAAAGAGGAGTTTGTAAGGAATGTTCTAGAGGTGAAGAGAGTATCAGATAGGGTGATGAGTCTGAAGCTGGATATTGATGATGTGATGTGCAATGTTGTTAGTGGTTATGCCCCACAGGTTAGAAGAAAAGGAGAAATTCTGGAGTGAGTTAGATGAAGTGATGCAGAGCATCCCCAGAGGGGAGAGAGTGGTGATTGGTGCAGATGTTGGGGAAGGGAACAGAGGTGATGAAAATGTGTTGGACAGGTTTGGTCTTCAGGACAGGAATGTAGAAGGACAGATGGTGGTGGACTTTGCAAAGAGGATGGAAATGGCAGTAGTAAATACTTTCTTCCAGAAGAGGCAGGAACATAGGGTGACATATAAGAGTGGGGGCAGAAGCACTCAGGTCGACTACATCTTGTGTCGACGTTGTAATCTGAAAGAGATCAGTGACAGCAAAGTGTTGGTAGGGGAGAGTGTAGCCAGAGGAAGTGGGAAGTGGGACTCTGAGAGAACTGAAGAGGGTCAGGAGACAGGAGTACAGGGAGATGCAGCGTAAGGTGAAGGTAGCAAAGGTGGTGGTAATTAATTAATTCATTATATTACAGTAAGTTAATGTAAATACAGATTTCAGTATTTAAGTATAAACATGACATTACAGTGGATTACTATTAATTAATTAGAATAATTACAGAATTACAGTAAACTACAATAAATAAAAAACAATTTTTTGATTAAATTCATTAATTATTTTTAAAAATAATGATTTTTAAACATTAAATAACACTTTCACCTCCCCTTCCTTCACTTTAAAGGTTTATATGGTCTATAGTTAATCTTGGCTATACATTTACACCTAAATCCAATGTTAGCAGTGGGCTACCTCATGTTAAGCTAGCTAGCATGCTAACAGTATAGCAAAATTAGAAAACACGCACACATTTAGGACAATGCCATTAACACCGCATAGCGATACAATACAATAACTAGTTAAATAATATTTCATGTTGTAAAATAATCAAAGTTGCTTTCACCACTCACCTTAACTGAATGATGTGACGGGACCATCGCTCAGGTTCGGCCGTGTACCTCCTCCACGACACGCCCCTCTTCTAGATTATTCCAACTGGGCAAGTTTTCTTGGCTGAACTTTGAAATGTCATCATGATTAAATTCTGATATGTTGCGAATGTTTACCGTTTAATCAATAATAAAGTCTATAAGAGAGTTATAGTACTCCATCTTGTCTCAGTATCTCAATAATGACATACACAAACCGTTACTGTGAACGTTTATGAGCTGTCATTTCAGTTAGCGTGCGCAGCTCTAAATGCATTATAACCGTACCGCGCATGCACACGCTATGGGACTACATGGCATGTTCAGTAGTTCAAACTCTGGCTGTGGATTAGATGCGATTAGTCTTATTGGTTGGTGAAGCCAAATCATACAGTTGTGCATATTTAAGCTTGTCTTAGTTTTACGATGGAAGAGTATAAGAGGAAGTTATTGTTTGAGGAAAACGTTACTGTATGGAAGTATAATAGTGCCAAAATTCCTCAAAGCAAAATAGCAGGTTGAATTACATGAACTGAAAAAAACGTGTTGCAATAAATATGTTTGAATTTTTTTTGCATTGCAATTTGATCTGAATTGAAAAAAATCCTCAGAGCATTTACAATGTTTGAAATTTTTGCCACTGCAATTTATTGTGGTTGTTTATTTCAAGTGAAAATGTAATCCAAGCATTTAAAATTCAATGCAAAAATATTCAAGTTACTAAATTGCAGTTCAAAAATATTTTCAAGTGTTAAAAATACAATCTTCATTATTTTTCAATCTTACAAATTCAGGTCGACAAAATTCAGGTTGCAAAATTCAGGTAATAAAATTCAGGTTGTAAAAATTCAGGTCACAAAATTCAGGTAATAAAATTCAAGTCGCTAAAATGACAGGAAGAGCAGTGGAGAGCCGATTGCTGCTGTCCGTGCCTCAGTGTACTTTAAAGTGTGCTTCCTGCTCCCTGTGCAGTCTACAGTGGTTAATCAATCGGACTGTAGGTCCTACCGTCGCCGCGCTCGGCGGTACCGTTTGGCTTTGTGCGTTTGCTGGCTTTTACCGTTGAGTGGCGCTATATAACTACAGACTGACGCCTCATTCCTTAGTTCATTCTCTGCTGGATTAATGAGACACGGAGTTTTAGAACTGCACGTAGTAGCGGATAAAATCAAGTAAAACATTGTAGTTAAACAAATTTATAATCACAGAACTAAAATGACGATACAAATGTAGAATTTAAATTAAATTAAATCTTATTAGGATCAAATTTAAACAAAATAAATGTTAACACAGTGAGCCTTTAAATTTTATCACGTGTAATTAGAAAAGACGCGTGTAGGGTTTTGTGTCGTCTTATATCTTGTGTTCTTTAAATTTATAGTAGATTTATTAACTAAAATAAATGACCATAAAAATTATAACATTGTCAGGACGTTCTACTGCGTCAGCTGATGTTGGTCATTCAGCCCCGCTTGTGTTTGTGCGTTATTATAAGAATGAAATGCAGTAGACTGTTATGATCTGTAACGGATTCGACCCATGTTGCACGGGCGACACCATAAAGCACGGACACGAGGAGAGGTCTTACGGGAAAAGGGTAATTTATTTAGGTAAAATGGGGAAGGAAAGTGTTGAAGGAGGGAGAATGGAAAGAATGGGATAAAGGTTGTGCATGTGCATTTCCGGGGGCTGTGCCACACTGGCATGCGGGCACACAGCTGACGATAAGTGTTGGTGCGCGGAGTGGCAGAACTGAGCACGCGGAGGCAGCGCTCCTGCACGCTCCCTCGTGACGGCGCTTCTCCCGCTGTCGATGGCCGGCGCGAGTTCTCGCTGACGCAAAAACCTAACCACACTTTTCCTCTTCGGCAGCGGGGCTGCGAGGGCGGGCACGGTGCGGGAGTGAAGATGCCGCGGGAGCTCGCGCAGCTCTTTCTCGCGCTGTCCTCAGCGCGGAGATCAAAGGGCGGAATTCTAGTGCCCTTGTTTAAAGTCCCCGGGGCGCGTCACATCTTCCCACTGACATGCTTCTTTCATATTCTCCATTACATCACGTACTTCCCAGACCTCAGACAAACCTCCGCGCCTTGCTTTTATAATGCGGAGCAAGCCCGAGATCATATTAACGTTAATTATCGCCAGCCGGCACAAATAGGCGGCTGCCGTCCCTTTGCTGCCTATTCAGGGAGCCTACGGAGTGAGGGAGTAGTTATAGTAGATTTGGGCGTACACCCATCACACGCGCACGCCGTGGCAGATCATCATAATTGTCCTAAACTTGTATTTCATAAGGTTTTCCGAGCGGTGGTACAGCGCAACGGGGGTCATTATTTACTATTAAACATTAAACGAATTTACAAAACTTAATGCGTGCGATTAGGAAAGTAAAGAAGAGGATCCTGATGCTCAACATTCCGGAGACCAAACCCCATTTAAATTAAATTAACAAATATTGCATGTAAATAACACTAGCCCACGTTTAAAACAGCATTTTATTTAGATTATAAAAAAATAATCCTGCATCTGTTTTAGGTGTTCCAGCTGCCACTGTTCTAGAATTTAAATCAAATCTTATTAGGATCAAATTTAAGCACAATAAATGTTAACACAGTGAGCCTTTTGATTCTATCACTTGTAATTAGAAAAAAAGCGTGTATGGATTTTTGTCATCTTATTTCTTGTGTTCTTTAAATTTATAGTAGATTTATTAACTGAAATAAATTACCATAAAATTAAAACAGTGTTAGGACGTTCTACTGCGTCAGCTGATGTCGGTCATTCCGCCCCGCTTGTGTTTTTGCGTTATTATAAAAATGAAATGCAGTAGACTGTTATGATTTGTAACGGGTTCGACCCATGTTACTCAAACAACTCAGTTCAGGTGTAAGTAAATGTCTGTGCTGTTTGGGGGAGGGACGTGCTAATGATTTGGTCGGCTCTGTGTGTGTGTGAGAGAGAGGGGGGTGTCGCGGTGGTTGATTATTCAGTGAAACAAAGGCTCAGCTGAAAAATGTTAGGCACATCAGTCACTTAACCCCCAATAAAAGGTATTTGAGTGTTTTGATAGTTGTAATATAACAGATGCGCACTGAATACTAAACCAGGCACGGAGATTAATGAACCAAGATAGCCCCCATACCCGTTTAAAAAATAAATAAATAAATAAATACCAAATAATATTATTGTGTATAGACTGATTAAAAACAATGCAATTTATGCTATCATAAGGAAAATAACAAGTTCTTCCATTCCAATGATTAAAAAAGGTAACAATGTCAATTTTAGAATCTAGAATCCAGGAGATTAAAATTACACATATTGAAATCACTGAAAGTCTCCAGAAGAGCCTCAGATTCAAGAGGTTTTTAAAGTGGGGAGAAGTGCATTTCAGTTCCTCTGAATGTATAGGTGAGAACAGCCGATTCACACCTGGGGAGGGTGAATAATTTGTATTTGAATGTTGTCTGGCATTGTAAAGCACTATAGTGACACTAAAAGAACAACCCAGGATTAATAGGAATTCTTATACTGCATAAACATTATTTAGCACAAAAAAATTCCTCACGCTCGGGAAAACTATGCGTGCGGTTGAGCGCTTTTTAGACTATAGAAAATTAAATCGGAGGGTTTTTATTTAGACTATTAAAAAAATAACCTGCGTCTATTTTTAGGCGTGCCAGCTGCCACTTTTTAGTTAGAAGTTTTCAATACAAAGCTTATAATGCCCACATGACATGACGGAATAAGGCACGGCTGGTGATGATTGGGGTTTGTTGGGTTACAGTGGATTTTACTACGCGGTGTGAGTGCAATGGCCATCCGTCTGCTCGCGCTGACTCTGCTCTCCGCGGATGGCCCCCTCCCACCTCTCGCTCCCTTGAAGTCCCCGGGGCGCGTTCCATTTGCCCTGCTTGCATGCCGCACTTCCGCGTTGTTGCACGCGCGCTGCATACACAGCGCGTAGTAAAATCCACTGTAGCCCAACAAACCCCGAGTATTTTATAGCGCGGGGTGCAAGCCCGGGCAACCATAGTAACGATAGCTCACCAGTCATGTGTAATTCTGCGGTCCCGCTGCTTCGCATGTCTGAAGGGGAGGCCGCCTAACTAGTGAGCGAGGAGCGATATTGATTTGGGCGCACGCCGTGACAGGCTGAAAAAACTGCTGTCAGATTAATGTGCAAAAACTATATAATAAAACTATATAAGACTACATGCCTTTATAAGACTCAACTTTTATTTAAGCGCACTCACAATAACGAAAAAACGTTGTGATTTTGTAAGTGTTGTGATTTTGTAAGTGTTGTAAGCTGTGCTGCTCTGTATTGTTTTTGGTGAACTTAAGCGCGTCAGAAAATGAACGCAAACGTTTTTTTTAAAGTCTGCTTGCTGTTTTCCCGACGCGTTCATAATCATTAGTCTACTTCTGCCGGTGCGCTCTGGAAAACTTAATGCATGCGGCTGAGCGCTGATTAAAACTATGGAGTAAATTAAAGAGGAGAATCACGATTCTGAAGTCCTAAGCCCAAACCTCATTTAAATTAAATCAACAAATACTATAAGTAAAAAAAAAAAAACAATAGCCCACGTTTAGAAACCGTTTATAAATTCTTTCCGACATGAGTTGGCCCGGTGTTATGCGCAGAGCGCCGGGAGATTTCCTGAAGCTCAGAAATCACTGGGCATTTTTTCTAAATAGCCGCTATCTTTAACAACTGATGGAGGTTTTGAGCTGTATACACACGCATTCCTGCCTAAACAACTCTTAAAACTACACCTGTGACACAATAACAGTAATATTTCAAACATTCTGCAGGCTGATATTTGGAGAAAGGAAAGAATAATGAATAAACCAGTTGTTGGGTCAAAATAACCCAACCAGGTGTTCATTTGTAAACTACATCTCATATGAGCCAACATGAGCAACCCAACAATGTGTTTAAAGTACCTGAAATAATCCAGAACTTAAATAACAATAAACAGATACAGAGATACGCTGTATAACGGTCACTGTTGTATTTACGGCAACGAGCGAAAATGTCACTTTGCGCCACCTGGCGGCCATTTTACGAATGACTTTGAAATGCAACTAATTTATTTTGGCCGCTGACGTTTTCACGCGGCGGTGAGCGCGACGGTAATAACCATTCCAATTGATCAACTACTGTACTTCTCACAAACTACTTACCGATCGGAACGCAGCCCTCTTAACTAACAGGCCGGGTTGCCAGTTTCACAATAAAGTGTGTATGTGTTAAAATTACTCCTCTGCCGTAAACACTATATTCAAAGCAAAGCCAGCGCTCTTTCATTCACACGCGCGAGCGATGGGTTTCCCGCCCCTGAGCTCGGTGATGTTACAGTCTGTAGAAACATTCAGTACAGCAGCAGAAACAAATTTAGGAAGCAGTGAAACAGCATGAGTTCAGCGCGTGACACCAGAGTAACTGCAGAAGTCTGACTCTGATAGGGACAATTCAAGACAAAGAATAAAGACAGATATATACGATAGATAGATAGATAGATAGATAGATAGATAGATAGATAGATAGATAGATACTTTATTGATCCCGATGGAAATCCCAGATATCCAACAGCAATAGAGACAGTAACAGTAAGACAGGTTATAGACTCCACACTGTATATCTTACAGTCAGTATACAGTCAGTACACACAGGGTGATGTGGGAACTGACCAGAGTTACTAGTGCAATGATAAACAAAAACTATATATAAAAAGTATATAAAGATAATAAATATAAATTACAATGGGGTTAATTGCAGTGCAGCCAATGGTGTACAATGTTATAAGTGACAAAGTCACAGTGCGACAGGTATTAATGAGGCGCCGTATAGGGCTTAAATCAAACTTCACTCATACACACATATGAAACAGTCACACATACATATGCAGGCCCGTAGCCAGCCTAGTGCAAGAGGGGGTTCTTCTTTTTTTTTTAAGTGGACCTTTTTTCTCAGTATTTTGTATTTCATTTTGAGGTTTAAATACTGCATTTTAGTGACATGTGCTGGATTAGCTTGTGTGCCGGTATCATAATGTGCATGCTTTTGAAAAATTTTACCAATAATTATCTAATAATAATAATATACAAATATTACGGGAAAAGACGATCAGTTAATGTACTTACAAGACTGTGGGATGAATAGAAATTATTTTTTGTGGGCTTATTTTATTTATTTAGCAATATTTCATGATATACCACGTATAGACACTAGACAGCATCGCCGATGGTTAATAGAATAATTTAATAAATTTACTAATTTAATATAATTATTTATTAATTCAAAATAAAATGTTAATAAATCCTATATGACTTTATACTTAATATTAAACTGAAACTGAAATGTTGTAATTGCGTTGCATAAAATAATTTATATAATTTATTTATATTATATTTTTATCAGACTGACATTAAACCGTACTATCCACACTTTACGTTTTTCTTAATTACAAAGTTTTTGTGTTTACCTTTATTTATAAGCAATATAAATTAACAAAGTGTAAACATCATGTATGTTGTTTCTGCTGCTGAGGAAATTAATCCCCTCTTGTTACTGAATGTGACTGTAACATCACCGAGCTCAGGGGCGGGAAACCCATCGCTCGCGCGTGTGAATGAAAGAGCGCTGGCTTTGCTTTGAATATAGTGTTTACGGCAGAGGAGTAATTTTAACACATACACACTTTATTGTGCAACTGGCAACCCGGCCTGTTAGTTAAGAGGGCTGCGTTCCGATCGGTAAGTAGTTTGTGAGAAGTAGACTACACAGGGAGCAGGAAGCACACTTTAAAGTACACTGAGGCACGGACAGCAGCAATCGGCTCTCCACTGCTCTTCCTGTGATATCCCGGATGTAAAGACCTGCATTTTAGCGACTTGAATTTTATTACCTGAATTTTGTTACCTGAATTTTATTACCTGAATTTTGTCGACCTGAATTTGTAAGATTGAAAAATAATGAAGATTGTATTTTTAACACTTGAAAATATTTTTGAACTGCAATTTAGTAACTTGAATATTTTTGCATTGAATTTTAAATGCTTGGATTACATTTTCACTTGAAATATCCAACCACAATAAATTGCAGTGGCAAAAATTTCAAACATTGTAAATGCTCTGAGGATTTTTTTCAATTCAGATCAAATTGCAATGCAAAAAAAATTCAAACATATTTATTGCAACACGTTTTTTTCAGTTCATGTAATTCAACCTGCTATTTTGCTTTAAGGAATTTTGGCACTATTATACTTCCATAGGACACTAACTGGTCTCACGTGGTGTTTGTTGTGGCTCATCACTGTATGCTGTTAATTGAGTTTTTTTTATATGTTCAATAAAACTATAATATTTCTTATTTGTGTTTCATGTATCTCACTTATATCTGGGTTTAATCTCATTATAGTCTTGTATATGGCTCATTTGCATAAGCATATTGTAAAAAAATATATAAAGAAATAGATATATTGAATCAAATTCAATAAAAAGCGTCAATTCCTTATGTATTTTTTATAATATTGTAAAATATTAACACAATATATTATTCAGTATATTGTAAATATATTTAGATCAGAACACTAAAGCATTTAATAAATTGAGATCTAATATATAAAGAAATATATATTTTCTTTGGGTAAGGGTGTACACAAATGTTATGAATGTGTTTTGTGGACTTATTTCAGTGACTTATATAAAAATCAAGGAGCAGCGGCACAGGCGTGATAAAGAGCGGCCTGCAGGCAGAGAGAGGCGGGTGAAGCCAAGAGGCTTACAGTACACTGTCATGTAATGAGGGATGCAGGCAAATGCAGATGTTAGACATTTATATAAAAAAAATGAATAAATAAAATTAAAAAATGTAATTTAGTGAGGGATGCACATAAATGCAAATTTAAGGCACTTAATAATAAAACCCCACAAAAAAAGGAAAAAAACACCAAAAATAGAATCCAGAATAAACATGACACTTACACAACAACCATTACAACAGACTGGGACTTTGGACTGGGCTGAAGACTACATAAGCACACTAATAAACCACACCTGTATAGAACAGTAGATAGTTAAGCAAGATATGTTAAAATATAAATTAAAAGTCCCCAAAACTAACTGAAAAGTTCAAACAAACTCCCAAACAGTAACATGTAATGCTTTCCACCTGTGGCTTGTTATGCATTTTTTATTCATCTTCGTCTCTTTGTGTTAGCAAGGTGAGAGAGAGAGAGAGAGAGATTGTGAGTTCCAACACACTGAAAAACAGCAAGTGTGTGTACAGTATGTGTGTGTGCTGAAAAGCAACAATTTAATTCACCATCCATTTTTGAAAAAAAAATGTACTAAACTCAAAAATCCTTCTTTCATCCATTCGTTCCCCAAAACATGTAAGAACCGACACGCTGGGGCTGAAGCCCATCAGTCCTGTGTCACGCCAACAGTAAAGCATTCTGAGACCATTCATGTGTGAAGTCACTTCTCAGATGGTACAAAAACATCCTCCAAGAGCAACTTCTCCCAACCATAAAAGAACATGATGGAGCAAATTTCCAAAAGCAAAAGCAAAAGCCGCATAACTAAGTGACTAGGGGGAACAAAAACATTTTATATTGGGTCCATGACCAGGAAACTCCCAGACCTTAATCTCATTGAGAACCTGTGGTCAATGATCAAGGTGGACAAACAAAAACCCACAAATTTGGACAAACTCCAAGCCTTGATTATGCCATCAGTCAGGATGTGGGCCTAACAATTCAAGTCCACATGAGTTGGCGAATGAGATGACAAGATGGCCACAGGAGAGTGCACAGGAGAGAGGAATGCAAGAACTCATATGGCACGTCATGAAGAGACCAGTGGAGGAGAGCGAGCAACGCAGCCGAGCGGGGCAGGCTCTTATGTCCGCATAAGGAATGAACCCTTTAGCACACAGTCAAGACGTGAAGGATGAAGAAAACAACAGTGTTTAGGACAAGGAGAACCCACCTCACAGAGTAACTGGCTGGACAGAATCACCCGCAAGTAAAGAGCTCACCATCCAGAGGACATACTGCTGTTTCCACCAGCTGGCTTTGAGAGCAGTGCACCTATACTACCACCTGCCTTTGAGAACATTATGGTCTCTTCTTGCATGAATTTGAGGACATCATACCAGCAGCACCCAGATATGACACATCCACTGGGATTTAAGGACATCATGTGACAACATACTTCAGTCCTGAGAGTCCCAAAGTTCCAAAGATACCAGATGAATTGAATAATACAAAAATAAACCAATGAGTCTGAGTCCGAGACAGTGTGAGCACTCTCAACACATGTGTAGAAGTGTTACTGACTGTAGCAGCACTGTATGACATCATGCTATTAAAACAGTTAAACAGAAATAGCATTGTGGTTTCTGAGCTTTTTAGTGTTTTAATCAGCAGCTCACACTGACAAGGCCTCCACCCTCCTTCCCCCAAAACCCCCGCAATCTCTCCTCCGTCTCCACGTGCTACTCATGAGTTAACGATGAACCTGACCCCTTCTCCTCTCTGGTCCTGCTCGACCAATCCTGCCCTACATCTGGTAGGAGTTCTCATCACTTAAAAACACTCAAACTCTTCGAATGGCTCCATATGGACAGCATACTGTATGGATATCCATGAAACTGTCCTGTCTCAGCTAGTCAGCTAATTAGGTTTTATAGTTAGCTAGTTAGTTTCTCTTAATTTATGTTGTAGGTAGCACCTTGTTCCTGGAGGAACGTTGTTTCGTTTCACTGTGTACTAAACTGTATATGGTTGAAATGACAATAAAAGCCGACTTGAACTTGAAATCATAAACACGGCTGAAGATGTTAGATCATCTCAGGACTGCAACTGATACAGTTTTAACAGAAATTCTTAAACAGATGCAACTGCAGCACAATAATTAAAACTCTTATGAATGTACAGACTCAGCGAGCTCATTCTGGCTGTAGAGACGGGACACAGACGGAGACAGAAATAGAGACACAGACTGAGCCAGCAGTGCACACTTAATAAAACAGAGACAGAGCTGCACTTCCTCACTGAGTGCCCTAAATATCATCACAATCACTTTATTATTATCCTACTTTGTACTACTCTATTTTTATTTGTCTCTTTTTTATTATATTATATATTTTATTATTTATGTTTTACTTTTTATGATACTACTTTTTTTAATCTGTCTATTGCTATTATTCTTCTGAGTGATCTCTGAGCTTTGGCAACAATAATGTAAATATTTTTCAAGTAAATTACCATTGAATCTCGGATCTTTAACTCAGAAATGACTGACTGAATGCTGATATTAATAAGTTCTTCATAAGTGTATAAGTTCCTGTTCACACAACTGCATATTATAGTATAGTACAGGTCTAGATGAGAAGTTATTAATAATAATTAATATTATTAATTACACACAGATGAGGATGACCTCTTTTCTGAGTCTGCTTCGTCTCAAGACCCGGGACCTGTCCAGGGACCACAAGGATGTTTTACGCTCCTGGATTAGTGATCAGGATGTAACAAAATGAATTAATTGGCATATTTATTAATTAATTATAGAAACCAGGTAAATTTTTTTTAAGACGAATACAAACAAAACATCCAAATGTTAGACTTTTAGGGGGAAAACAGCTCTTGGGACGTTGAGAACAAAGTAATCAAAGTAAACAAAGTAAACAAAAAAAAAGAGTTATCAGGTAAGACAAAATAATAAAATTAAAACAGTTTGGAAATAATCATGAAACTTTCTGAAATTAAAAAAACAAGTTTTTGTCTGAATAACATATCTCTGTACAAACTGGGTGAATGATTGTTGTTTTCCAATTCTGACTTTTTTTCTCTTTTATCTATTGTATAGATATATAACTTGTGTATAAACGTCTTGATCGCTCGTGTCTCTGGATGTTCTGGAGGAATTCACAGCTGCATAGATTAACACATCTTCATCATCAGCCTGATAAGGAACAAGAGCCGTTTATAAACCAGAGCGGATTAAAAGAGTAAAAATAGTAATAAAATTTATATTTGTCTATTAAAATTCTCTGTACATTGTGGATTGTAGGTCAGATGTGTATTTATTTACCAGAACAGAATCACAATGAATAGAAGACTGGATTACCTGATTGGTGGGAGTTTGATGGTTGTTTGATGAAGAACCTGAGAAAGGATTCACATTCTGTTGACAACTCTATACATGAACCCCAATAATAATAATAATAATAATAATAATAATAATAATAATAATATGATAATGATGATAATAGTAATAAAAGTAAACAAACCTTTTCCTCGTTGTTTAAATAAAACTCCAATCAGAGCCACAATTACAATAACAGATATTATATTGGTGGCAATTAAGGCAATAATCAGATTCATATCTCCTGAAATAATAATAATAATAATAATAATAATAATAAAAACACTTGTATAAATATTAGATTACACAGGGAATGTTTTAACTATATTTCATATAAAAACTCTAAAAAAAAGTTTATTTCATTTATACTCTTACCGTTTCCACCATCTATAGCAGGAGATGTGATGTCGTGTGTTCCAGGTGTAAAACAGGGTTTTATCTCTTCACCTTTAGAAAGTAAAATGATTTATTAACAGAAAGTTTAATTTACAGAAAATTATGTTGTACAAAATGATTTGGTGGACAAAAACAAAGTAAATGTAAACATGTTACTGAACTTAAGTATCTCTTTTAAGTATCTGTTTAGTTAAATACTTCACTACATTATGTTACATGTCCTTACTTCTTACTTACAGTATGAGTGGAAAGAAATATGTGTAAAATTAGTGTAATTTGAAACACAAAAAGCACACGAATTAGGGAACAACAATCTTTATTTTTATTATCTGATTGCTTTGACTTGTTGGTTTCACCTATTTGACGTATCTAACTAACAAACACTAACTGTTACTGTGACGAGATCAGTGCAACAGCCTACAATACTGAGCTCCTGGAAACATGAGCAAAACAAATCCTGACTCTAAATCACCACCAACACACATGGGCTTATTTGAAAGAGTTATTCATAAAAAAATAAAATAAATAAAAACAGGATTCCTTCTGACGAGAATTCTCTGTTAAATCTGAGCCAGTAAGTCGAGTTAAACCCGAGTCGAGTTTTCTTTAACAAGTAATCCAATGTTAGTTTGCAGCACCAAAATCTCTCTTTGTGTTTGTGTTTTAAATTAATTCATGAATATGTCATGTGATTCACCAGTTAGTTAGCTAAGTTACCTGTAACGCTTGAGCAGTGAAGTGTCTCTACACCACAACCCAATATAACAACAGCAGCACAGACTGGAGATAATAATCAGCTATTTCCATTAGCGAGCTGTTTCACCTCAGTGTTTATAACGTATCAGGTGAACGCCCTAATATGGTAAAATGCTAAACATTTTAAGTTTCACCTGGACTTGGGTGAATAAAGTCTGTTTGATTAGTTTTTTACATGTAGCTGATGATGCTAAAGCAGTTAGCAGGTGGAGTGGAGTTCTACTTTAACCAAGTGAGATTCAGCTTCCACTGGCTGTGATCATAACCTCTGCTAAACTATCAAACACTCCAGTGTCTCAGTCCATCTATTACACACCAAACACATGAAACACTGATTTATATTCATCAAAGAGAACAACAGAATAATCACAAAGATAATCATATAACATTAGAGATATAATTAATCACAATAAACATTTAATATGTGACAAAAAATAAAAGTGAGTACTTTTACTCAAGTACAGGATTTGTGTACATCATCCACCACTGACAAAATAAAATGAAGTTTATTATATTAAAACTCTGACCCTCCCCATCTCTGCTGTTTGAACCCTGGTGTGTAACAGAGTGTGTGTTCTTGTTAAGTGTTCCAGGTGTAGGACAGGGTTTCATCTCTTCACCTTTACAAATAAATTGGAAAAGCAGCAAATAAACAGAAATGATACTAAATATGAATAATGTGAAATATTCAACATTTAATGCACATGTACACATAATTCTGGTTAAAGTGTTGATCTGGAATTAGCAGGTTATCAGAGTAAAACTGTTTACCTTCAAACTGCAGACGTGTTCCAGATGTGAACTTTACTGTACTTCCCACCACATATCCACAGAAATATTCTCCTCCATCATCTTCTCTTGTTTCATTAATGTTGAGATCAAACTTTTGGTCATTTACAGTAACACTGAAGCGGTTATCATTAAATCCCTCAAAAAATGTGTAGCCCAGATTGTTACTGAACGGTCTCACCAGAAACTGAGGCAATTCTCCAAAACTCTGTTTGTACCAAAATACATTATTGTGGTGTCTGTCCCTGCTGATGTTACACTCCATAGTTACAAATTCTCCATGCTTAACTGTTTTCACATGAAGCTCCTTGACGTTTGATGTTTTTACTGTAAAAATAAAATGTTTTATGATGTAATTACATAAATTAATTCAATATGTAAAATAACTATTTTAAATAAAAGTGTTTAAAATGTTCCTCACCAGTTGTGCAGAGACAAAGCAGAGAGTAAAGAGCCACAAAGAGTGTGATCATCGTTCCTGTTTAGACAAAGTGATAGTGAGGTAATGAACTTGTGTGTTCAGTAGAAAACCAGGTCCAGACTCACGCCTGATTGGATGTTTTGAAGCTGTGGACTGATTTGATTGGTCCATTAGCTGTAATGAGATGTGAAGCTCACAGTGAATTCTTGTCTATTCTGATGCTGTGATGAGTCACATGACTTTACAGATATGATCTACTGGAGCTCTATCAGTCCTGTGTGCTGGAACCTCTCTGATAGAAGAAGTTTAATGAAGTGCTTTTAGGTCAGCAGATCTAACAACCCCAAAGAGGAATAATGTGGAATCCTGCTGTGGGGGAGGGGCACTGTACCGACTTTTCACCAATCATCTGTCTAAATTAGAAATTTGAAATAAAGGGTTTTACAGTAAATGTCAGACTGTGTTTGGGGTTGCGGATCTTTATTCATAAATATAAAATAAACACGTCTCATGATGGACTAAAATCTTCTCTTTTACACGTATTCCTGATGACATGCTGCTTGAGTGCTGGAACTAAATAAAAAAATCCACAAATAAATATATAATTAAAAGGATGAGCCTTCCATCATGTTGCGTACACGTAACTGATGTACTGTATGGAATTGACCCTGTAAGTGACTCATGGCTCAGGATTAATTCCTCATGTGAAAACAAACCTCTGATTATAAGCTCCGCCCCCTAAACAAGGCTAAAAGCAGTCATGAGAGTGGACTCGAGTCTTTAGGCCGAGTGTGAAAACGCTCTTAACACATGTGTAGAAGTGTTACTGACTGCAGCAGCGCTCTCTCACATCATGTGGTTGTATCAGTTCTACAGAAATAACATTGTGGTTTCTGAGTTTCTGAGACTGAGTGTTTAATCAGCAGCTCACACTGACTTAACAGTCTGAATGTCTTCATGTTAGAAACTCAGACTAAAACACAAAAGAGCTGGAGTTCATTAATAAAAATATCTAAAATATCATGTAGAATGTTGAGAGACTATTTATTTAAACTGTACTAGAGACTGTGCTCTATCTGTGTGAGGTCTGTTATCCAACCTAAAGGACACAACAACAGAGAAATAAGTGGTATTAGATAAAAATCTAAAACCTGGGAGGGGCCGGTCTTGGCTCGTGACTAGTCTTGGGAGAGGTCATCATCATGGGAGCGTGCAGGAGCGGTTCCTCCGCGTGCTCCATCCTGCCACTCTGCCCACCGCCGCCTTTCGCCAGCCATGTGCTCGCATGCCAGCTGGGCACTGCCGATGGACCTGCACGTGCACACCTTCACTCTTTGCCTCCCCTTTCATCTTTCCTCCCTCTTTTAATCCTTTTCTACCCCATTTTTCTAAATAAAATGACCCTTTTTTCTGTTAGACCCAGCCTCGTGTCCGAACCCGTTACAAATGGGTATAATTTAGGTATAGCACATGTAGAAAAGCATGAGGCTCTCACTATTCCTGTACTGTGTCTGGGAAATAGGGAGCAGTAATGAATATCTACAGCAATAATTAAAAACTGATCATTAAACACATAGAACTGAAGGAGGGTGTACTTTCTTTATCCTCATGACTGTAGTGTGTTCATTTAGAGCTCCACTACTCATTTAGTCTAATTCTAGTATCTGATCAGTTCTAGTTCCATAAACACATTAAATGTAAGAGATGTAATGTTTATCAGTCCTAGCTTCAGATCAAAGGTACTGGCCGTGCATGTGATGATCATTTTATCTTCTAGTAATTCGATTATTAGAAGAAACGTTCTGAGAATTCCATCATGTGTGTTTGTGTTTATCTCGGGGGGAACAGACACAGTATTAATATGGTGGAACCTGGAACTTAAAGTACCAGTGTGGGGGGAGGAGGGGAGGACTGCAGAACTTCCTGTTAATGAGAAACAGGAACACTTTAATCATACACTGTTTAAACTTAATCCTCTTATTGGATTGGCTGATTGGCTGACTTGAATAAGTTGTGAGAGGTTTAAGTGTACTTAAAAAATTTAAAATAAAGGTTACAAACATAGAGTATGCACACACACACACACTGCAGATTAGTCTAATCTGCATGTCATTGGGCCATGAAAGGAATTGACCCCTTGACCCTGGAGGTGCGAGGTTAAAGTGCTAACCACTACATCATCGTGCCACCAAATATAACACTGGCAGGGTCTAAAACAGATTCTATAGCTTGGTTCAAACAAGAGGTTTGTATCAATAAACAATAATTAATAAACACTTTTACAGTAAACATTTGTGACATCACTGAGCTTCATGTGAAAACAGTAAATTGTGAATAAGATATAACTATCAATCTGTCCATCACACCACAATGGGGATGTGTGAGTGTGTTATGCCGCCCTTGATGTTGCATGTTGATCATCAGTTTGAAACAATGTATTTTCTTGGCTTCATGTATCTCAGAGGAGTCATGTGATAGACCACACCCTCCCTGCTTGGTAGATGGAGCCACTGTGACACAAACATTTGTATTTAAAACAGTTATTTGTTAAAAATGATGGCAAAATTCTTGAACTCCAGCCTTTTCCTGATGATTCAGCTACAAATAGCTTTTGTTAAATAGCTATATCATTCCAGCGTGTCCTCAATACACAGGTGTAGTGTGTCTGGCGCTCATTGGAATGATGCTCTGGTTTTCCAACCTACAAATTAATTATATCTTGATTGTCCTTAATAAGCTGTAATTAAATCTAAACTCTAAAAACTGCTGGGTTAAAAACAACCCAACCATAACCCAGCCGCTGGGTCACTATTAGACAGAACACATGCTGGGTTGTTTTGACCCAAGTGCTGGGTTTAACCATTTAACCCAGAATGTTGAGTACTGTAGTTCATCTGACCCATTCAGTGGGTTAAATTGACACTCATGCTGGGTTAAATGTTTAAAGTGCTGGGTTATTTTATTTGATCCAATCAGTGGGTAAAATTAACACTCGTGCTGGGTTGACACATTCCATTTGATTTTTTTTTTTTTCAAAAAAGATCCAAAATGTACACAACTTCACATAATGTAAATAGATTGTCACAGAATAAGAATTAGGCTATATAATAATAAGAGAAAACTCAATTTGGACAAAAATGTCAGGCAAAACCATATAATCCCAAGGTGACCATTTGTTAAATATAAAATAAACGTAACATAAACACTCTGTAAAACAATAAAAACAAGAGGCCCATGTAAATCTGTGTTGAATTGCATTTTTTTATTTTTTTTTTTGCATTTAATACAATGTTTAAAAAACACTATATAGAAGAACAATCCCCATCTTAACATTGCACTGTCGCCTTCTGGGAATCGAACCCGTCACATGTGTAGGGCTCATTAAAAGTAATAATTATAATTTTAATTAAATAAAAATAAGTTCTTAGTCATTGCTGCACTGCCTGAGCTTCATTAAGAAGATTCGGCTTCAAGTCTTTAACTTCAAGAATCGATTCAAAGAGCCGACTCACTTGTAAATGACTCATTATTGACATACATTATTGTACTGTATGTGTGAATGTGTGAACGGTTCTTCCGCCCCTGCTGGCGAAATGCTAGAACAGCAAGTGTCATGAATTATCAGGGAGGAAAATTTTTATAAAATATCATATTAAAGAATGTTAACTAGCGTATGGATGTGTAGAATGTGGAGATTCATTTTAGCTTCTGGCTACATTTAAAGCAATTAAAGTGTCGACAATTGTGTACTCTTAAGTACTAAAGTATATATATATATATATATAATGTTATCTAGCATATGGACAGATTTGTAGATTATTTTTAATATTCATAATAATAAACATATATGCTTTTTGGCTTCTTGGCTACATTAAAAAGTATTAAAGTGTCTAAAATTTAAGGCTCTCCCACCTTATAAATTATACAATTCCCAATACAAAATATTGTACAATATACAGATCAGAGATGTGGTTTATTCACCCAGATGTTATTTCAGGCTGTTATTTATAAATGTGATCATGTAAATAATCATGGGTGTTGCCAGGTTTATTATTATTATTATTATTATTATTATTATTAGTTGTTGTTGTTGTTATCAGGAAGCTGTTGTGCAGTGTGTGTGTGTGTGTGATAGATGAAGCCTCTCTCCTATAGGGGTGGTGTAAGAGCTGTAAGAGCTGCTGATGATCAGCCCATAATCCGGGTCTCTCTCTCTCTCTCTCTCTCTTTGTGTCTCTCTCTCTCTCTCTCTGTGTCTCTCTCTCTCTCTCTGTGTCTCTCTCTCTCTCTCTCTCTCTCTCTGTGTGTGTTTCTCTCTCTCTCTCTCTCTCTCTCTCTCTCTCTGTATTTCGGGATTATCTGGTTGAACAGCAGGACAGCAGGACCCCTCCCGGACCCGGACCCCTCCGTGTCTGCAGGTCACCTGTAAGTAGCGCGCGCGCGGTGTGAGAGGGGGTTGTTTGTTCTAATGCGGGTGTTGGTTATAAATCCCCGACACTCGGATGCGGTGGGTTGTGTAAGAGCTGTGTGTTTACATGCGACATTAACACCGACTCCTTTATTCTCGAACGTTTATAATCACACACACACACACACACACACACACCTGACATCGGATTAGAGTTATAATAAATATCAGTACTGATGGTTATAGACCGGTAGAGACGCACTGAACACATGACGTAAAGGCCTGGAAGAGGTGACGTCATCGTATCAACACACACGCGCGCACTTAAAATAGCAGTAATAGGAGTGATAATGTTGTAATAGAAGAATCAGTGATGTTCAGATGTATCTAGACATAATAATAATAATAATAATAATAATAATAAGGAATATAATGGAAGAGCAATGACAGTGTTGTTGTTGTTGTTTACGTCCTCTAAAAAAATGCAGGATTTTGGGATGGAAAATAAATAAGAGTGCACAAATCGACTTTGTCACTGGGGTGGTGCCCTCACCTTCACTCACACTCACTCACCTTCTAAACCGTTTAATCCTGTATTCAGTGTCGCGGGGGCCTGGAGCCTATTACAGGAGGCCTAGGGCACGAGGCGGGGCAGGGTACACCCTGGACAGGGTGCCAATCCATCACAGAGCACACACACACACGCACCCATTCACACACTACGGGCAATTTGGGAACACCAATTAGCCTAACCTGCATATCTTTGGACTGTAAAAGGAAACCGGAGACCCGGAGGAAACCCACCAAGCACAGGGAGAACATGCAAACTCCACACACACAGAGACGTGAATCGAACCTGGCCGGGAACCGAACCCGGACCCTGGAGGTGCAGGGCGACAGTGCTAACCACTACACACACCACCATGCCGCCCCGCCCTTACCTTCTATTCCCGCTAATACATAAAGCTGTATTTTATTTAAGAAAAAGCTTTAAATATACACTGTATATACATTAATAGGTTAAGAGCTCTAATGTGATATCAGTGAAATGCATAAAATTTAGAGATGATTAGCAACTTTCAGTTTGTTTTAAAGCAGTAGGTGCAAAAAGGCACCATAAATTAAGGTTAAGTCTAAATGTTTTGATTGTTTTATATGCAGAAATATTATAGTGTTGGAAATTGCTAATACTGGTAATATTATTGTGTGGCTGGAGCGGATTATCTGCATTTACATTATTTCCTATGAGACCATATATACATATATATATATATATATATATATATATATAGCAACATATCCTGAACAAACAGTATCAGTGAAATTTGCATTTTTTACCGGATTTTCTTCCTTTTATTATTATTATTATTATTATTATTATTATTATTTTATTAGTTTATACCTGGAAAGGCTTTTTACAGCAACATTCTCACACACATGCAGGGTCGGTATTGATCCGAGTGTGTGTGTGTGTGTGTGTGTGTGTGTTTAACCATTTTGTGCACTTTGGCCATGTAAACTTTAAAGCAGAACCCCAAGCCTCCAGCCTGTTCAGAGTTACACTGCGATTTCTGCCGCGTTGTCTCAGATAGATTAAAGCACAGTCTGGACTTTATCTGACCTTCTTCCACTTATTTACTCGGAGTGATACACAGATAGATAAAGGTAAAGAAAGAGTTAATCAGGGTTACACAGTGATTAATCTCATGCTTTCATATCCAATGTAGCAGACCGTATACAATAGCAGACATAAATCTGAAGATTTTACTTGTAACATTATAGTGTATAATGTTGCTAATGTTCAGATATAATGCAGGCTTTGGTTGAAATATTATTATCAGCAGACAATTAATATTCATTTAAGAAGAGCAATAATAAAAACTATTTACCAAAGACAAAATGCGTGTCAAAGAAACAGTTTAATATTTTTGGCAATTTTCCATTTAATGTACAAATTATTTACAAAGGAACATAGTTTTACCACCAAGTTGCCACTGTTGAACCCTTGACCGAGGCCCCTCACCCTGTCTGCTCCAGGGGGCGCTGTATCCTTGCTGACCCTGCACTCTGACCAGAGCTTTCTAACTGGGATATGTGTAAAAATGATTTCACTGTACTGTAAAGTACAAGTGACAAATAATCAAATTAGTATAACTTTTTTGTTTGTTTAAAACTATTAAATTCCTGTGATTCTCTGTTCCTTTTTCCTTCAACAGAAGCCATGGAGAACATCTTCATTCTCCTCGGCGTAACCCTCCTCGCCACAGGCATTGATGGTCAGACGCAGAGCTCCGGAATACAGGAGCTGGCCACCAGGAGCGCAGACTTCGGCACGGCGCTGTACCGGACAATCGCTAGCACGAATGATGATAACTTTGTGATCTCACCTTTAGCAGCCTCCCTGAGCCTCGCGTCTCTGGCAGCAGGAGCTGGAGAGAACACACGCCAAGAGCTGCTCCAAACCTTAAAACTGGCTCCTATGGAAATGGACACGGAGCCGGACCGGATCCCAACATTGCTGCAGGAGATGAGGGAATCTGTAGCTCAGACTGTAGCATCGGGTTTGTTTATCAGCCAGCAGGTGCAGGTCGAGTCCAGCTTCAGCAGCCAGGTGAAGACGTTCTACAGCACAGATGTGAAGAGTGAGGATTTCTCCAAGGTACAGGCCACTAAAGAAAGCATTAATGAGTATGTCACCGGAAGCACCGGGAACAAGATCAGGGAGGTGCTGGACACCGTGGATCCTCAAAGCCAGCTCATGCTCATTAGTGCTGCATATTTTACAGGTGAGGAACAATCAGGTGCTTCATTGTTCTTTTCCTCGGATTTTGTGTTTCCTGGTGTTATGTTTTAGATAATTAAGGACTTGATTCAAGAACCAGAGAACTTTAAACCAAACGCATTATGATGTGTGCATAACTATAGATACCCACATAAGAAATTCAGAAGTCTGAAGATTCTATGTGTTTTAAGCAGCTCCATGTTATTGCAGCATTCACATTATTGCTCACTATTTTACCTAGAACATCTCATGTGTTCGACTTTTACACAAAAGGGTTCTTCATGGGTTCTTTAACTTATTGAAAAAAAAAGAGAGACAATGGTGATTGAAGACAAATGACTGTTACATCTGGCTCCTTCAGAAATAGATGGAGAACCGGACTAGATCCCAATAAGATGAGGGAAAATGGGTTCTGCAAGGTTTTCTTAAAAGTTCACAGCTTTCAACACAATGGTTTATTTAAAAAAAATCCTTCTAGTAGTGGATCACATTGTTTCAACAGTTCTTAGAATTCCAAAGGCTCTCTCTCCTTCAAAGGAATAAACAAGGAACCCTTACGAGTTCTACATTTTAACAGGGCACACCACGTTGTGTTATAACACCTGTAGAGCTGCTTTAAAATGTAGACCTGATTTCTATCAGGATAGATGGGGAACCAGAGCAGATCATGCTGCACCACCAGATTTCGGAAACGGGGTTCTTTAGGGATTCTTTGAGATTTTAATGAAAAATCAAAAGCTTCTAGATAAAAAAAATAGGTTGACCGTTTTAAGGTTCTACACAGAATTCTAATATTTCCTTTAGACAAAAACTCATAAGGATTCTAAGGTTATGGTGTATGATGTATTTTCTCTGACCAGGCCAGTGGAAGCTCCCGTTCAATGCCAGCTTCACCCAGCAGGAGCGGTTCTATGTTGACAAGTACCACGTCATCCAGGTTCCTATGATGGTCCGTTCAGATAAATACTACCTGGCGTATGACCCGGCTCTAAAGGTGGGCATTCTGAAGCTGCCATGTACTGATGGTACCGCCATGCTGGTCCTTCTGCCAGATGAAGAAGTAGATTACACATCTGTGGACGAAGCGCTGACAGCCGAAGTGTTCCTCAGATGGGTAGCAAAGCTGAAGAGAACGTATGTCTGGAATCATTTATTACACATCATTCTAATAGCCAATATAGAAACTGATTTTGAGATACTGTAACACACTAGTGATTGAATAGTAATGTGTCTTTTGTTATGTCATCACAGGAAGTTAGAAGTGATGCTGCCGAGGTTCTCTGTGGAGTATTCCTTCTCTTTGAAGAAAAGCCTTACCAGTCTGGGCTTTACCAAATTTCAGGATACTGGTGCAGATTTGTCAGGAATCAGCAAAACCTCAGAGCTGAAACTTTCTGAGGTAGCGTATATGCATTTTTGATCAGTAGTGGGCAGCAGTGTGTGGTGGTTGGGTTTGGTGGGTTTTGTGGTGGTTGGGTTTGGTGGGTTTTGGAGGGTCAACAACCTAAGAGTGAGAACAATGTACTGTAATGAAGAGGAACCGTAATTTTTACACAGCCCTTAAATGTTTTCTTACTACTTTTCTTACACAATTTTTAAAATTATATACCAAAATTCCCACAGAAACTCTGACCACGCCCACCAACTCCCACAAAAAATCTAACCATTCCAGGACCCCAATGAAACTCTGACCATGCCTGTGACTCTCACTGAAGCTCGAACTATACCCCATGACCCCGAAATAAACTCTAACCACACCCACCGACTCCCACTGAAATGCTGCCAATGCCCCATAGACTCTCACTGAAACTCTCTCTATGCCTACAGTCTCCCACATAAATTTTGACCACACCCACTGACTCCCACTGAAATACTGCCCAGACTCCCACTGACACTCTGAATGCACTCGCTGACTTCCACTGACATTCTGACCAGGTCCCCTAGTCCCACTGAAAACTCTGACGATGCCCCTAAATCCCATCGTAACCACCATAAACTCCTTCTGAAAGGTTGCCCATACCCATAGATCCCCACTGAAAATCTAACCACACCCACTGACTCCCACTGAAATGCTGCCCATGCCCCATAAACTCCTACATAAACTCTGAACACACCCAAGGACTCCCTCTGAAATGCCCCATAGATTTCCACTGAAACTCTGACCATGCCCATTCCCACATAAACTCTTAACACACTCCCTGAATCCCTCTGAAATACTTCCCTTGCTCACAGACTCCCACTAAAAAAACTGAACACACCCACAGACTTCCACTGACACTCTAATCACACCCATCAACTCTACTGAAACTCTGGCCACACCCATCAACTCCCTCGGAAATGTTGCCCGTACCCATAGACTTCCATATAAACTCTGACCACACCCCTAAGTCCCACTGAAACTCTGACAATGCCCTTAAGTCCCCCATGCACACAGACTCCTATATAAACTATAAACACACCCACTGACACCCTCTGAAGTGCTGCCCAAACCCAGAGATGTCCACTGACACTCTCACCACACCCACCAATGGCAACTAAAAACACTGGCCATGCCTTCATGTCCTACTAAACCTCTGACCATACCCACAGACTCGCTCTGGAATGTTGGCTATACCCATAGATTCCCACTGAAACTATGACCAACCCACTGAAAACTGACCACCAAGTTCAGATAAAACTCGGCCACACCCATTGACTTACACTGAAACTCTTACCATTCGCACAGCTATTAAAATAGTGTGCAATGCACCTGCATGATTCAATTATTTAAAATAAAAATATAGGACAATATAATCTGATATGATTTGATCTTGCCTCTCCTGGTTGCAGGCACTGCAGAAGGTCCTGGTTGAAGTGGATGAGCAAGGAAGCTCTTCAGCTCCGTCCTCCAGCAGCCTCTTCATGGAGACTCTTCCTCCGAGGCTCACTTTCAATCGACCTTTCTTGTTTCTTATCTATCACGAGGCCACTAAAAGCCTTCTGCACATGGGCCGCGTTATTGACCCTACTAAGAAGTAGTCATGTTTGAATCATGCATGACCTGAAACATATTCAGCATACCCTATTCTTCTGTCAACTGATTAGCATTACTGGAATATGCATTGCACGGAAGTTAATGTCTGGAATATAATGTAATACAGTACTCACTCTTCTATATACACTTATCTATAATTATCTAGTTCACCTGTTTAAAAGACATAATTACCCACTATACCACATGCTACAGATTCTACAGATTCTGATACAGTAGGTCATGAGATAACAGCGTCTTTCATTTTAATGCTCGTAACATGTATGTGTAATCATGTATCATATGTAACATTAATGGAAGGAATCTCAAGTTCAGCTAAAGCTGTAATTTTAGTTTTTCTCGTTACATTCTTCAATAAATCAAAGTTGTAATCATTATCTGTTTACTGTCGTACAAGAGGAATTAAACACTTGAGTATATAATGATTTAGGAAAAATTACAAGTATTAATGTATCTATTTCTTCATCCCACTTCATGTTCAATTGCTTACTTCTATCAAAATTCAGTGCAAAGCTCTTTAATAAGTTATACAGAAAGTGAGCAAAAACTTCAAGAAGTCAGGAACAGTGTTCACCATGGGCTTTATTGTTTGCGTTCTGAGTTTTCGTGAATCACTAGGGTGCTTTAAAGCACCAGGAACAATCTCACTGGTGGAAATGGAGAGTCCCAGAACTCCTAAAGGTGGTGCTCAGTCATAAAAATACACACTTTTATCCTAGCAAGTCGGAAAATATTATAAAACAAAGATTCTGCAAAGCATGCTATAATACAAAAAGAAAAAAAAATCAAAATAAATGACTCAATAAATAAAATACATCATATTACCTATTACTTTTGCTTTTTTTTGGACAAATGATACAAGTTTTGGTGTGGAATAAGGCAGAGATGGATCGATGTTTACTTGTGAGAAGAGTCCTGGTGCCTTATTTTTCCTCCTCCACAGCCTGAGCATGAGAGTTCAGCTGGTTCTGCTCCAGAGGAGGAACGAGGGATGAACACAGCGTCCTAAAGGCAAATGTACGACCGCCTGGTTCTCCCTTAGGCTCCATGTCGAGGTCCTCTCACCTGAATGGTACATCACTCCCTTCCAGACTGCATGCCGAACGAGTTAGACTTCCTTTGTCTTACATATACAGTGAGGGGGAAAAAAAAAGAAAATGTTAACACGTTGAGACAGAATATCATAATACTTTAAATGTAAAATTGTATAACCCAAAGCAAAATAGGATCATTTACATGAGTTTAGCCCTTCTTTATCTTAGGGCAAAAATGTGCAAATACTCTATATTTAGATAGAGAGCCATAGATAAGTATTTACACCCTTCTTCACCCTATTTTGACGGTGCCGCTAAGTTGGTTGTCCACATAATTGGCTGACTAATTAAAGTGTGCAGTGTCATGTGATCATGTGATATAAATACACCTTGTGTGCCCCTATGTAACATGTCAGCAATGTCTCATTAACATGGAGAGAGATGGTGTGAAACATTGCAGACATTTAATATACAGTAACTATAAAAAGATAAAAATAAAATAAAATAAATGTTATAAATCTTGTAGTTGCTAGAATAAAGTATTTGGGAACACAGCGCTTTAAAATAATTAATATGCACATGGCTTATTCCTTACTTATTTTATACACAGCTATAAAGCAAACAGATTTTCCATGCACGATTTATAGCAAACTTGACTCAAACATGTTTTTCCTTGTCTGATCTGGCCAAACAAACTTGCAGAATCTCTAACTACGCCCATATAAACCTGTGGAAACTTTAACTACATTAATAAACCTGTAGAAACTCTAACTATGCCTATCTAAACCTGCATAAACAATGACTCCACCAATTTAAACTTGCGAAAGCTTGTACATTCAATCCTGCAGAAGTTCGCAAAAGCTCTAACATTCATCCAAACCAGCAAAAACTGTCTCATGAATACATTCACAACATGCAAAAAAGCTGAATACGTCCATCTAAACTTGCAGTGACTATGACTACACCCACGCATACCTGCAGAAACTCTACCTGCATCCATCCAAACCTGCACAAACGCTGACTATGCCAATCCAAACCTATAGAAACTGTAACCTTTCCCCATCTAAACCTGCAAAACACTGACCATTTAAATTTGCTAAAGCTCTGCCCATTAAAACCTGTAAAAGATGTAATTATTCCCATCCAAACCTGCAGAAACTGTAACTATATCCATCCAAACCTGAAAGAACCCAAACTACACACATCCTTTTTCTTCTTTGTCTTTCGGCTGTTCCCTTTCAGGTGTCGCCACAGCGAATTATCTGCCTCCATCTAACCCTATCCTCTGCATTCTCTTCTCTCACACCAACTAACTTCATGTCCTCTCTTACTGCATCCATGAATCACCTTTTTGGTCTTCCTTTAGACCTCCTGCCTGGCAGTTCCAACCTCAGCATCCTTCTACCGATATATTCACAATCTCTCCTCTGAACATGTCCAAACCACCTCAATCTGGCCTCTCTGACTTTTTCTCCAAAACATCTAACATGGGTTGTTCCTCTGATGAACTCATTCTTGATCCTTTCCATCCTTGTCACTCCCAAGGGGAACCTCAACATCTTCAGATCTGCTACCTCCTACTCTGCCTCCTGTCTTTTCTTCAGTGCCACTGTCTCTAAGCCGTAGAGCATCACATCCAAAACTGCAGAAACTCTAACCACACCCTTCTAAACTCCTGACTCCACAAACCCAAACCTGCAAAAACTCGGACTACACCCACCCAAACCTGAACAAGCTCCGACTACCCCCATCTACTTATCCAGCAACTCTGGCTACAACCATTCACTTTTCCATCCTCTGACCACGTCCACTCATAGCCGAAACATACCGTCTTTACAGATTCGAAACATACATGGAGAGTTTTCTAGACTGTGTGTCTTTGCTGCTGTTGCTGCGATGTTCTACAGAGCTGCTCGTGTTACTGCGGATCAGCACAGGCATGGACGAGGTGGAGGGAGTCTGGGACAGCGATGTGGACGAGGACGCCACAAAATGATGGGGTCTCAGGGCATCATCTAGGAGACAAAGTGGTGTCGACATGTTAGACTGCAGAATCCTTTTCAGTAATGTGGGCAAGCATGTATTTAAGAAAAGTAAATATGGGTTCAGTTAAATGGTAAATGTTACAACTTAGGATTACTTAAAACTCTCTTCTCATTTTACTTCTCTTCCAAAAATCCCATTTGTCCAAAATATTTTAGTGTTTTCTCAGCCCCCAGAACACACGGTGGTATGATAGAGCACTAGAAAACACGCGCTGGTCTACAGTATATACAGTGGCTTGCAAACGTATTCGGCCCTTGAACTTTTTATTCGGCCCTTGACTAATATTGCTGGGAGAACATAGGATATTATGGGATTTAGCTGTATACCTAGAAAAGTGTTGCCATGTGTCGCTAGGGAAGATTATCTCTTATTGAATGCAACAAGAAATACAGTGGCTTGCAAAAGTATTCGGCCCCCTTGAACTTTTCCACATTTTGTCACATTACAGCCACAAACATGAATCAATTTTATTGGAATTACACGTAAAAGACCAATACAAAGTGGTGTACACGTGAGAAGTGGAACGGAAATCATACATGATTCCAAAATTTTTTTACAAATAAATAACTGCAAAGTGGGGTGTGCGTAATTATTCAGCCCCCTGAGTCAATACTTTGTAGAACCACCTTTTGCTGCAATTACAGCTGCCAGTCTTTTAGGGTCTGTCTCTAACAGCTTTGCACATCTAGAGACTGAAATCCTTGCCAATTCTTCTTTGCAAAACAGCTCCAGCTCAGTCAGATTAGATGGACAGCGTTTATGAACAGCAGTTTTCTTGCCACAGATTCTCGATTGGATTTAGATCTGGACTTTGACTGGGCCATTCTAACACATGGATATGTTTTGTTCTAAACCATTCCATTGTTGCCCTGGCTTTATGTTTAGGGTCGTTGTCCTGCTGGAAGGTAAACCTCCGCCCCAGTCTAAAGTCTTTTGCAGACTCCAAGGTTTTCCTCCCAGATTGCCCTGTATTTGGCTCCATCCATCTTCCCATCAACTCTGACCAGCTTCCCTGTCCCTGCTGAAGAGAAGCACCCCAGAGCATGATGCTGCCACCACCATATTTGACAGTGGGGATGGTGTGTTCAGAGTGATGTGCAGTGTTAGTTTTCCGCCACACATAGCGTTTTGCATTTTGGACAAAAAGTTCCATTTTGGTTTCATCTGACCAGAGCACCTTCTTCCACATGTTTGCTGTGTCCCCCACATGGCTTGTGGCAAACTGCAAACGGGACTTCTTATGGTTTTCTGTTAACAATGGCTTCTTCTTCCATAAAGGCCAACTTTGTGCAGTGCACGACTAATAGTTGTCCTATGGACAGATTCCCCCACCTGAGCTGTAGATCTCTGGAGCTCGTCCAGAGTCACCATGGGCCTCTTGGCTGCATTTCTGATCAGCGCTCTCCTTGTTCGGCCTGTGAGTTTAGGTGGACGGCCTTGTCTTGGTAGGTTTACAGTTGTGCCATACTCCTTCCATTTCTGAATGATCACTTGAACAGTGCTCCGTGGGATGTCAAGGCTTTGGAAATCTTTTTTTAGCCTAAGCCTGCTTTAAATTTCTCAATAATTTTATCCCTGACCTGTCTGGTGTGTTCTTTGGACTTCATGGTGTTGTTGCTCCCAATCTCTTGGACAACCTCTGAGGCCGTCACAGAGCAGCTGTATTTGTACTGACATTGAATTGCACTCTATTTAGCCATTAGCTCTCATCAGGCAATGTCTATGGGCAACTGACTGCTCTCAGACCAAAGGGGGCTGAATAATTACGCACACCCCTCTTTGCAGTTATTTATTTGTAAAAAATTTTTGGAATCATGTATGATTTTCATTCCACTTCTCAAGTGTACACCACTCTGTATTGGTCTTTTACGTGGAATTCCAATGAAATCAATTCATTTTTGTGGCTGTAATGTGACAAAATGTGGAAAAGTTCAAGGGGGCCGAATACTTTTGCAAGCCACTGTATTTCTTGTTGCATTCTATAAGAGATAATCTTCCCTAGCGACACATGGCAACACTTTTCTAGGTATACAGCTAAATCCCATAATATCCTATGTTCTCCCAGCAATATTAGTCTTTAATATGAAATACACATACCTACTTCAGTACCTTGTCACTTCAGTAAACAGCTTTTACAGATATATTATGATGAATTACTTATAATTACCATTCATTGTGATTATGGAGCTCTTCCCTGATCCAGGACAGCTTCCTGATTCCTTTACTTTTCTACGAAATTGTACAAATTGTGTTAATTAACTTTGTAAAACAATAAGACGTGTAATAACATTTATAACAGTCTTTAGGGCAAGACATTACAGCTAGAAACAGCATGTTTACTCACGTCAAACTGTTGTAATAAAAATGATCAAAACTTTTAAGGAAATTATGGTTTTGTTTTTGCAATCTTGGCAACAATCTTGGCAACTATTGTATAATCAAAGTTTAATTGGTTCACTCAATTCACCAGGACATCATGCTACCATATACAGCACGCCACTGAAAAGCCTGTTTCCTGCTATAGTGTACAGTATGTCAGTTTATGTTGCACAGGTGAGTTTTACTTAAACCACACTAACTGGGTCTCCCTTCATGAGCAGCACTCATAAAAATGTACCTATGCTGTTTTATTCCTGATTAGCGGAACATTACAAAGGAATGTCTCAAATTGTTGGATCTACTGTTTATCATCCATATATTCACCATTCAAGCAGTCATCATGAACAACGGGTGGCTGTGAGGACCCATGACTTCACGCCATCTGTCATCGCTGTAAGGGAAAGATACGCTGCTGAGGCCTCAACCTTCTTGCAACCTCCCAGACACACACTCACCCACTATGGGCAATTTGAAAGCGGAAATAAGCCTACAGTGTATGTCTTTGGACTGTGAGAGGAAACCAGAGTGGTGATTTGAACTGCCAACCTTTTAGATGCTAGGCGACAACACAGATTCAGTAACCAAGAAAACTTTGTGGCCTAATCAGTGATAATATTCACCTTTATAAAATTAATATTTAAAATCTATTATTCATAGGAAAGACTTTGGTTTTGTAAAGCATGCAGAGTTACACACATTAATTTTAGAAAAACTTAAATTTGGGTCAATAAATGTAAAGCTTTAACGTGGAAGATAAATGCAGCAGATTTTGTCACGATAAATTGACAAAAATAAAAATCATGACCTTGGTACTATGTATAAATATTACCATAATCACTTCATCCATCCATGTAGGAACATCTGTAGTCCAACTAGGGACCATGTAATCCAATGGTGACCATTTTATTTATTCCCATTTTACACCCGTGGTAGGACCTCCGGTCAACATTTACACACACATTCACACACTACGGACAATTTGGCGCCAATTACTGTAGTCTAATCTGCATGTCTTTGGACTGTTGGAGGAACCCGGAGTCCCCGGAGAAAACCCATCAAGCACGGTGAGAACATGCAAAATCCATGCACACAGACTGCGAGGCGGGATATTTTATCAAGCTATTCAAAATTCAAAATAAACTCAAAATTTTCAACATGGAAGTCAAACTTTTCTACTCACAGGGCTTTATCAGAGTTGGACATTTTTGGGGTGCTCGGGTGGCTACTGAGGGAACGACTGCGAGCCAGTTTGGCTCTCCGCATCTCCTTCCCTGTAATCATCATCATCATTGTTATTATCATCATCATCATCACATCCAATATAATGTTTTCCTTCTGTCAGAGATCACACTAACCAGTTGATGTTGACAGGGTGGCTCCAGATGTGGAACCAGACATGCCCTTGGAACCAGACAGTCCTGCTTTGCTGTCTCGTCCTGCACAGAAGATCAGAGCACTGTCTCTAATGTATGAATTTGTATTGTTTCTATAGTATGAGCTCATTCACAGGAAGTCCATTCCATCTTTAAGCTTCCTGGCAAAATGAAGCCTTTTTTTCTGATGAGTTTCAGTTCTTATGGACACAGAGCTGTTTAGTCCCAATCCTGTGTGTTCTCATCACATTGCGTGTGTATGGAATTGTTTAAGTGATCTCCATTCATAAAAATTTTTTTCAACTACATTTCTTCTACAAGCTTGAGGGTTCAGCACTATCCTCCCAGGTTTAGCTGATGTGTTGAAGGGTTCTTAGCCCAGTTCCAGGAATTTCAAATGTCTTAATTGTTTTCTGTGCTTGCTGCAGCACAATAATTAGCCCCCTATGAATTGGTGACATCTTTTTGGCCAGGTGGTCTATATTTTATACTATATGATCCTAAATGAATGTTGGTTGCTTACTCTTTTTTTCGCTGTGCTTCTCTCCTGTCAGTTTCGCTTCACTCTGCTGACGTTCGAGCAGTTCCTGTGGAGTACAAAAGCGGGAAAGAAACTAACAATGTTACCACTAATATATGAACACTGCTAAACTTTTAAACTGACATTTAGCTGGTGTTAATATTGTATAAATATCTGACTGATTTGTCTAGGTGATCCTTTTTATTTTAGAAATAAAACTAAATATTGATGATGTTCTACCAACATTACCCATAGTTCAATATGAAAAAAAAAACTGTCTTCTATACAAGGGTGTCAAAGGCACAGCCCAGAAGCAGGACAGATCTGATCCTATTCGGGCCACCAAATAAACTTCATAATCAGGGTTATAAATAAAAATGGTCTACAATAAGAATTGTATACATTTGAGAAAAAGGGCTAGTCTCTGTTGTTCCACTAGGGGGCCAAAACAAAACAAGCCCCTGATAAAGAATATGCTAACAAGGTAACTGTTCATTAGCATGCTAAATATTTGATGTTTAGTTTTTTCCCCATCGTCCCACTAAAGACTGCATTAATGAGCTTAACTTCTTCCTTCGTATCTGCTGTCTCGATGAAATCACACCTGCTTACTTTATCATTACAAATTTTACAGTTTTAACGTTTCTGTAATCCAGCCTGAGTCTCCTGTTCCTGACATTTTGATGTCTTTAGTGCATTCAAAATCAACCTGGGTACGCTTTTATCCTTCTACAGTACATGATTGCTCTCTCACCATTTCCAGCAGTAGAGTCTCCTCCTTCTCCTTCTTTTGGTCCAGCAGGTCTCTTTCATGTCTTTTATGATACTGCCGGAGTAAGAAATCATCTAAGATTCCATAATACACAAATATTATCTGATAAAATCATAAACACTTTAGAGAGAACGTAAAGCGATACCGGTTCTGTGATGTCCATTTTGTCCAACTCCAGGACTGTCTAAGGGAGTAATATATCAATATAAAATATTATTCGGGATAATGCTTTTTTTTTTTTTTTAAAGGACGAGAAGTCAGGACGTGTCTCACCTTGCGCACGGTGGCTACGACGTCTTTGTCCTTCTCGCGACAGAGCAGCTTTCTCACACAGAACTCCAGCTGCTGGAGCAGATGCTTGTCTGCAGGTAGCCGTATGGTGGACCTGAGCCTGGGCAGCATGTAGCACAGTTTATACCTGCACACGGTCAGACACACACACACACACACACACACAAGCTTTAACCATCAGGTACAAGGATAATTAACATGAGTTGTGTGGCTATGTGTTCACTGTAGGGTTAGAGTTCACCTGACGTTAGCCACGGGGTCGGTAATGAGCTCCAGGGCCTGCAGGAGAAAGTGCTTACAGAAGTAGGACTTAGAGAAAAGATCGATGGCGATGTCGCACAGGTCCAGAAAACGTAGCCGGTTCCAGTAACTCCGCCCTTGAGCAAGCTCTTCAATAAAGTGATTTTGTTTTTTTTTATTTACGTGATGTAATATACAATCGATAAATATCAATTCATATCAAAATACCCTTTTTTAAATTGATTACTAAGGTAAATGTAACGCTCACTCACCCTGCACTATTTTGCTGATGATCTCCTGTCTCTGCTCCTGCTTGCGGTTGTAGCGCAGAAACACGCACAACGTCCGGGCGGCTTCCCTCTGCACCGGTAGCACATTCTACACACACAGAGGGGGTTAGATCTAATGTGAGTATGAGTCAGGTGTGTGAGTGCGTATGTGTGTGTGTGTGTGTGTGTGTGTGTGTGTGGGTGTTTCTCACATTGGTGGTGATGATGCTGAACATCCTCTGCAGGAAGCGAAAGTAGATGTGGTCTCCAGAAACAACTCGGGGCAGACAGGAGTAACGCTGCAGCAGCTTCTCATGGACACGCCAGCGTAGTGAGGATGCGGCTTTCTGCTCAGCCGCCACCAGCGCAGGAACCAGGTCAGGAACGTTCACCTGCTGAGGAGAGCCACAATCTTACAGTGAAACATGGGAACAATGGGAAACAAACACTGCAGTAGCAGTTTTGGTGGCAGAACAAGGAGGAGAAGAAAAGATACTTATAGCAATAGTAGTCTTATTAGTGTTTTAAACATAAATACACATTAGTAAAAGTACCTTGCTCTCTGGTCCTGCTCCCTCTCCCCTGGATGTTGCCAGTTCCAGTGTTTCCTGGAGATGAGTGAGTAAAGAATCCAGTACCTGCAAACAACACAGACCAGGCTCAGCTAGAGGCTCAGAGAATCAGACTGAAGCTCAGATAGTAGTTTAGAGTTTCACACCAAGGATAATATAGTGGCCCAGAGAATCAGATCAAGGCTCAGCTAAAGGTTCAGAGGATCAGACCATGGCTTATATAGAGGCTCAAAGGATCAGACCATGGCTTAGCTAGAGGCTCAAAGGATCAGACCATGGCTTAACTGGGGGCTCAAGGGATCAGACCATGGCATGGCTAGAGGTTCAGAGGATCAGACCATGGCTTATATAGAGGCTTAAAGGATCAGACCATGGCTTAGCTAGAGGCTCAAAGGATCAGACCATGGCTTAGCTAGAGGCTCAGAGAATCAGACCACAGCTCAACTAGAGACTCAGATGGAGGCTCAGACAAAGGCTCAGTTAGAAGCTTTACAAAGGAATGGTCTGAGGCTCAGAGAGTGGCTTAGACAGAGACTCAGACATGAGCTCAGACAGAGGTTTAGACAACCAGACCAAGGCTCAGAGATAGACTCAGTTGGACTGAGGCTTAGACAGTGATGCAGACAGAGACACAGATAGAAGGTCAGACAGTGATGCAAAGGCTCAGACAATGACGCAGCTAGATGGTGGAGGCTCAGACATGCATTTAGAAAGGGGGGGGAGGTCAGACTTAGGGTCAGAAATAAATCAGACTGGACCGACAGACAGAGGCTCAGACAAGAGGTCAGAATGAGATCAGAATGAGATTAGACAGAGATCAGACAGGGGCACAGACAGGGGCTCAGACAGGGACACAGACAGGGGCTCAGACAGGGGCACAGACAGGGGCACAGACAGGGGCTCAGACAGGGGCTGAGACAGGGACACAGACAGGGGCTCAGACAGGGGCACAGACTGGGGCTCAGACAGGGGCACAGACAGGGGCACAGACAGGGGCTCAGACAGGGGCTCAGACAGGGACACAGACAGGGGCTCAGACAGGGGCAGAGACAGGGGCTCAGACAGGGGCTCAAACAGAGACACAGACAGGGACACAGACAGAGGCTCAGACAGGGGCTCAGACAGGGGCACAGACAGGGGCTTAGACAGGGGCTCAGACAGGGGCACAGACAGGGGCTCAGACAGGGGCTCAGACAGGGACACAGACAGGAGCTCAGACAGGGGCACAGACAGGAGCTCAGACAGGGACACAGACAGGGACACAGACAGGGGCTCAGACAGGGGCACAGACAGGGGCAGAGACAGGGGCTCAGACAGGGGCTCAAACAGAGACACAGACAGGGACACAGACAGGGGCTCAGACAGGGGCACAGACAGGGGCTCAGACATGGGCTCAGACAGGGGCACAGACAGGGGCTCAGACAGGGGCTCAGACAGGGACACAGACAGGAGCACAGACAGGAGCTCAGACAGGGACACAGACAGGAGCACAGACAGGGGCTGAGACAGGGACACAGACAGGGGCTCAGACAGAATATCGGACAGCTACAGTACTTGAGTCCACACACAGCCTGTACACAAGATAAAGCCTCTGTGTTTACACACGTAGGGAGCAGATGGTGTTGAGTAAATAAAAACAGTTTAAACTACTGTTAAATCCCTTAGAACACTTGAGTGTTACACTCTCACAGACTGAATGGACATTACGGTCACACAACCCATAACCCCACCCTCACTGTCACCCAAACACACACAGAGCTTCAATCCACTTATTAATAACAGCGTGAACAATCTCTCTCACACACACACACACACACAGGTCCCACCTCTAATGAGTCATCCTGCAGTAAGGTGATCAGCTCTTTGTGTACATAATGCACATTCGGACCCAGCAGTTTAACCACCTGGGAAAGAATAGTGTGGAGAAAGAGAAGGGCAGAGTTCAGTTAGAACCTTAAACCAAACCCTTTACACAGTGTGTGTGTGTGTGTGTGTGTGTGTGGTAATTACATCTATAAGCCCTCAGCATGGTGTGCAAGAACAGAATCAGTGCATGACTCACTGCAGGTTTAATGTAAACAGTAAGGCGGCATTTCCCTGTTGCCATGGTGACAGCATTATACAGCACCATATGCTGCATGTATAGTGAGTATATAACTGCAAAGATGACTATATGGTGAAAGCTTGAGTGGAAGAAATTTAAGTACTCTGAAAGGTCCTGTGTGCCGGTGATTTCTAAGCCGGTAATAAATAAGTTAGACATTACTGCTGGGAACGCTACACACACTACCAGTCAGAAGTTTGGACACACCTAGGATGTAGAAAATAAACTGGAACTCCTGTTGCCATCCAGCTACTGTATGAGGCACTGGTTATGTGGTTAAGTAAAAGCACCCCATATGAGTGTCTCACATATAGTGTAGTGTAGAAGAAGTACCTCGTGGAAGCCCTCGGCAGCGGTGCGTCGCACTGAGATCTCAGGGTCGTGACAGAGGCTTGAGAAAGTCCGGTACAGCTCAGACAGGAAGTGGTTCGGGTCAGCGAATAACACCATGGCCTAGGGTAGAGTATGTGCGAGTAATAAAAGGATTAGATATTAGATAACAACAATATATTTCAATACTTAGGTTCTTTAAGTGCTAAAGAATGGTCATGACTTCATAGATTACTAGAGCTGGAACAGGAAAAGCTATGTCAAAAATATTCATTTTATTATCATTTTCCTCTTTTAATTGGATAATTTAAGTGAATAATATGTTTCAGCTGCACCAGTTCTTTAGCGCTAACTGATGCAGTAAGGAGCTTCTCATTTCCTAAACAGCCGTCTTGGAGATGTAGAGTGACGTTATTGTCCTGCATCAAGCAAAGACAACAACTAAGGAGATACAGGAAGACCCGTCCAACACATTATTACACCCTGGAGGAACAGTGCTGAACCCTCACCTTCACAGAAGAAATGTGGTCAGTAAAACACACCACTTAAACGCTTGAAAAAATGAAGGAGCTTTTTTTTACCTGCCCTAATGGAAAGCCTTTATAGGAGAATTGAGCTCATTATAACGACGAACGCGGCGTGACGGTCAGGTGTCCAACACAACGTTGGTATGACTGCGTTTAATAAACACTGACTCAGGTAATGTTTTGTTCTTTACTCAGGTTCATTGTTTATGAAAGCAAATGCAACTATTTTATGATTATAGTGATGATTAGCTAGAACTCTGAGGCCATTTCTACTTTGAAGAATTCGCAGTAGGTGCGTGCAGGCATGCGGAGAGTCTATTAATAACCAGCGCAGGAAGCACAGGAGCACTCTAATGCAGGCAGATGGCGAAGATACAGGTTTCATTTCCTCCGACAAGCTCGCAGATCAAAGTGTCCTAGCTCGCAGCTCCTTTCTCTGCGTTTTCAAAGTACGGCACTCACAATCTTTTTTTAGTTTTTAGTTTTGCTCACATTGAGGGAAACAGGATATGGAGCAGCACTCTAAATCAGCTCCGGAGACGACCCTGGCCTATGTTATGGCAGATGGACTTGTGCACGCGGATAAGGAGTGAAAATGGTTTTCTAAGCTTTTGGATACACATTGAAATGCGTGAGTGATGTCAGTGCTTTACGGTACTCACTGGGAAGTTGTAGGCGCAGTTGCGGCGCACCAGCGCGTACTTGTTCTCCAGTTCCAGAGGGTAAGGCTGGCTGTCACAGTGTCCGTTCTCATGCTGCAGGCCGAGGCAACACAGCTTCTTATAGAACTCCAGGAACCAGAGGTGCTGCTCGTTTGTGAAAGACGCTGCGTGGAGAGGCGGAGTTGGGATCAGCACAGATCTGGAGAAGTCTGGATAAGATCTCGTGTGTAATCAAGGACAGGAGGGGTATTAAATAAAGGCTCAGGGGCTCTTCGCCAGAATCTGACCTCAAAGCGTGGCTAAATTCAACTCGGAGGATAAATCGTGAGTAAGTCTGTGGAATTCAAAGACGGTCATTTAGAATTAAGTATTTATGTGGGGAAAGTTGTTCCGAATCTGGTTACGTGGGCAGGAATCAGAGCCTTCGCATGTTTCTTACAGCCAGCTGCTGTGTTTTTGTGGCCAGCGCTATGGGTTTAGAAATAGTTTAAGGTCAATAATTTCTCTTGAACTTTTTGGTCTTTTATATCAGGATGTGTTCCACTGTTTCCTATTAACACAGCAGACAGTGAGGACTGTAAACAGAATGCATTAAAATATCTATAGCCTTTCCCTGATATAAAAGAGACAGCTATCTTAGCGAGGTAAACCCGGACTGGACAGGGTGCCAATCCATCGCACACACACAGCGCAATCGCATTCATTAGGGGCAATTTGGGAAAATCAATTAGCCTAATCTGCATGTCTTTGGACTGTGGGAGGAAACCGGAGTACCAGGAGGAAACCCACCAAGCACAGGGAGAACATGCAACCTTCACGCACACAGCCCCCGAGGTGGGACTCGAACCCTCGACCCTTTACGACCATATCTCGGGTGATTCAAACTGTTAGAAAGTGTATTATGCGCTGGAGCGTACAGTATAACCCTTGCATGTGCCGTATTTACACATTATCTCTGAGTGCTTTCACACTATGGTCTAACAGATTCCAGTACACTTGCCCCTAAAGTCTGGCATGTTTGCCTAATGTGAACACTTATACTGAATACAGATCAGCGTATTGAGCTCGAGTCCACTTGAAAAGGTGATGCTGAGACCTATACAGAGTACTCAGGCAGAGCTTGAACAAAATGTGAAAGTTAACCCTAACTGAACATGGAAGAGATGAGAACCCATTGTTAAGAACTCTCACATCCTCTGAATTACCCAGAAAATACTCATGTACAAAGCAATCATAAGGAGTAAGAGTGGAGCGGGTAGCAATCGTACCCTGCCACGGAACAAATCAACCATCCATAATGTGAAATCAGCTTTAGAATCGGCAAAGTTCATTGGCTTTATCCATGTAGGTAGCACAATGGAAATAAAGTTGTCTAATCTAATCTAATTAAATCTACTCACTCACTCGTTCTCAATACCACCTATCCTGTATAAGGCTGTGGGAGGCCTGGAGCCTATCCAAGGGTACTGGGGGCAGGAAGCAGGGTACACCTTGGATGGGTTGCCAATCCATCGCAGCTAATCTGAACTAAACTAATCTAATCTAATCTAATCTAAACATACAGTGGCCAATATGGCTCCTTATACTATGTGTTAGCTTCATAATAAAGAGCTATGCTTTGATCAAGGTGGCTAAGCTTTTGCAACCCTGGCACTGACTATACTGCTATGCATTGTAAAGATGTTCAAGATTTATTCAATTAGTCTTTAACATTACATCCCCAGTCTGTATTTTTCCATAAGGTCATGTTCTAATCTGTGAACCAGGTGCACAGGTGCGATTATGGTCGGGACACTCACCTGAGAGGCCATGACACAGCTTGCCGTACTGGAAGGACAGTGACGACAGCACTGCCTCGTCAGCTTTAAAGCACTTCTCACAGAACGTCTTCACTAGCGGGAATATAACATGCGTCCTGTCGTCTGTGGAAAAGTAAAGAAGGCGGAGACCATAACGGCTGCTTTACCTTTTTCTGGCAAATCTATTTGTATTGCAGTTTTAACAAAAGACATGGTCAGAGAGCGGCTTTAACAAAAACCCAGTGGAGATTTAGAGGCTTAAAGAGAAAGGAAGCGGGGGAAAAAGCTCAAAATGAAGGGAAGGAAAAATACACCCCATTGTACATTGAGGGTAACTCAAATGAAAACTTAACATAAGAACTGCAAAATACTGCAAAAAAAAACCCACTCTTGTAAACATCAGATCATTAAATTCAAATGCAACATCTGAAGTCATATGAAAAGCACTAGTTCTGAGCTAAAGTGAATTACTGGTTAAAATAAATAAATAAATGAATAAAGCAGCTGACCGCTGTCGAACATCTCCAGAAGGTTAATGATGGTGTCGAAGGCTGCCAGTCTCACAGTGCTGCCCTCGTCACGTGCCAGCTCCACTAACTCCGGTAACACCACAGCCTTCGTATGTTCCGGCCTGGCACATGAACGAAAAAGTAAAAAGAGAAAAAGATACACTGTTAGAAACTAATGTGTTGTTCTTTAAGTAAGTAAAGTGCACAGTGCATCTCCTGCATGCAGTGTTGGTGTGCATCCTGAGTAGGGCTGTGCACCACACGTCTGTACTCAAAACGCTGCAAAAGAAACACTCTGTTGCTAGGGTGTGCTGAGAACTCTAAAACTTTGCGGCTATTTTGGATACTTTGGAAATAATGTTACATATACTGTATCACAGGTTTACTGATCGGCTTTCATATACATTTATATTTCCCTTTGAAACAAGACGTCAGAACAATGGATTGAGGCGCTTGATTGATTTGCATAGCGCTAGGATAATGGCGCAAAGCAGAACTGCAAAAGCAGAAGCTGGTGGTGCCGATGGTCGGAAGGAAAAACTCCCTAAGAAGCCATAAGCAAGAAACCTCAAAAGGAGAATCAGGCTCAAAAGTGACCTCATCCTCATTTGGGTGATATGAGATACTACAAGCATAAATAAATCTTTTCTCTAGTGGTAATATGATCTAAGAAGCAGTTATACAACAGTCAAGAGTTTAATAAAAGAAATCTGGAAATACCAGTTAGCCTAGTCCGCATGTCTCTGGACTGTGGGAGGAAACCGCAGTATCTAGAGGAAACCCAGCAAGCACGGGGAGAGAACATGCAAACTTCTCACACACAGACTAGAGACAACGATCCGACCCTCGAGCCTCATTCTCCCTCATCTTCCCGGCCTCTTAAAGCCGATTCTTCAGTCCAGCCTTCCTTAAAACGTGTTAAATGACACCCTATATGATCTCGTCTTGTCTTGCTCTGTCTCGAACTCATCACCTACTTAATCAGGCCCTTCCACACACTCCATCTTATCTATATGTTCCCCTCTTAGTACTGCTCTGGGCTTTTGGTTCCTGTAGGTTGCATTACTGTCACCTAAAAATCTCACTCTCCCTCAACTTCACAGTCTTTTAAAACCGACTTTCCAGTCCAGTCCTCCTTAAAAAATCCATTAAACGCTTCCTTTCCTAATCACCGACTCCCGAAACTAAAAGACTTTTAACATTTCCTTCTACTCCCCCTAGTTCTTGGATATAGAACTTGAATAACACTCACTCACACACTCATCATCAATGCTATATCAAATGCTTTTTCCTGTATTTAGGGCCACGGGGGCCCTGGAGCCTATCCCACGAGGTTTAGGGCATGAGGTGGGGTACACCCTGGACAAGGTACCAATCCATCACAGGGCACACACACACACTATGTGTCAATTAGCCTAACCTGCTGGTCTTTGGATTGTGTGAGAAAACCGGAGTACCCAGAGAACACCCACCAAACACGGGAAGAACATGTAAACTCCATGCACACAGAGACGGGAATTGAGCCTGGCGGGGAATCAAACCCGGATCCTGGAGGTGGAAGGCGTCCGGGTTTGATTCCCGGGTACACTTGAGTAACATCAATTCTTAATCCATAGGGTCTAATATGATGATGACCATTTTTAGACAATTCTTCTATAAGAGTATTTGTGAAGTCAGACACAGATGTTTGACGAGAAGGCCTGGCTAACAGTCTCTGCTCTAGTTCATCCCAAAGGTGTTCTATCGGGTTGAGGTCAGGACTTTCACACCAAACTCGCTCATCCATGTCTTTATGGACCTTGCTTTGTCCACTGATGCTCAGTCATGTTGGAGCAGGAAGGGAAACTCTTCGCACAAAGTTGGGAACATGAAATTGTCCAAAACATCTTGGTATGCTAAAGGATTAAGAGTTCCTTTCACTGAAAATAAGGGCTAACCAAGGCTAACTCCTGAAAAACAACCCCGCATCATAACCCTGCCCTACCAAACTTTACACTTGGCACAATGCAGTCAGACAAGTACCGTTCTTCTGGCAACTGCCAAACGCAGACTTGTCCATCGCATTTCCAGACAGAAAAGCGTGATTCGTCACTCCAGAGAACACGTCTTCACTGCTCTAGAGTTCAGTGGCCTTACACCAGTGCATCCAATGATTTGCGTTGCACTTGGTGATGTAAGACTTGGATGCAGCTGCTCGGCCATTAAAACTCATTCCATGAAGCTCTTTATGCACTGTTCTTCAGCTAATCTAAGGGCCACATAAAGTTTGATGATCTGTAGCTACAGACTCTGCAGAAAGTTGGCGCTCTCTGTGCACTGTGTCTCAGCATCCGCTGACCCAGCTCTGTAATTTTACGTGGCCCAACAGTTTATGGCCGCGTTGCTCTCATTTTCAATCACTTCCACTTTTACGACTGGCCTTATTGCACAGGTTGCATCCTATCACGGTCCAATACTGGAATTCACTGAGCTCCTGAGAGGGACTCATTCGCTTAAGTGAATACTTTTGGCAATATATTGTATATACAGTACATTTTGTTGTTTGGCTGCTCCCATCAAGGGGTTGCCACAGCGATCCATCTTATCTGTACAACAACTTGGCACAAGTTTTAAGCCGGACGCCATTCCTGACATAACTCTCCCATTTTATCTGTGCTTGGGAACGGCACTGCTTCTAGTGAAAAGGATTTGGGCATTGGCTGGGAATCGAAATTGGGCCTTCCACATATACATATACACTTACTTTTCCGGCACTAGTTGGAAAAGGCGCTGTGTTTTTATTGGTACTTATTATATTATAAGTGTTTGTTATTATTAAAGATTAAAGGAAATACAACAAAAAGTTCTAGAAACACAAACTTAGATTTGAATATCCTTGCATTCATGTCATGATTATTAAATCGAGTTTCAGGAAGATTTGCATTGTTTATGTTACTCTCTCGTTCTCTATTCCTCTTTCTCGCATTTATCTTTTTACCCAATTCCCCTGGCGATGTTCTCCAGCTGGCGACACATGCAGGAGCGCACCTCGTACTCCACGTCCTGACACAGCGACCTGACCAGAGGCAGCAGGTCCTTCTTCACCCTGCACAGGATGGCACAACAATACAACAGCTCAGGCTTGTTCAGAATTACACCACAGCGCTGCTTAATACTGGATGCTGATTGGTCAGGAGGTGGTGATAATACTCTATAACAGCAGCTTGGACAGTATCATGGGTTTATTAATTTTATGAATGTAGTTGTTTTTATGTGATATACAAGAAACGAAACACTTCAGCTTTGGGGTGGGAGCAGTATCACTGCTTCATCACACCACTTCCTTGTTTTTAGTTTAGCTTATTTAAGCTTTGGAAATTAGTAACTATCATGAAAAACATTATTAAATGATAATTTATAGCTGTAAATAAAATAAAAAATTACCCAAAAGGATAAACTTAAAGGTGTTTAGTGATTATATACATTCTCCTATATACGATTGGACTTGTGCTGGTTCATACATGCCCTCATTCCTCACGGTTCACACAAACAGGACACTCACACTGATGACTCAAATTTGGCAGCCACCTTCCCCAGGATGCGACAGCTGGCCAGACGAGCCGGTACGGACTGCGAGAGCTGAGCTTTCGATACCAGTGGGCTCAGGATCTGCAAACACCATCACACCACAATAGCAGTCACGTCTTAGCAGCTCACTTCTGTGTGCTATATTAAGCTAAACAGCAGATCTGTAACATGAAACAATAGGGGAAAGAAGAGTGAGGAAAAATAGGTCTCATTACCTCCTGTCTGATGGTTTCTTTTGGTAAAGCATCAATAGCTGATAACAAAGTCTCAAGCCATGCGCCGCTGACCACTGTGGGAAGGAGATAAGAAGGAGACGTAAAAAAGAAGGCTTTGGACAGGATTCACTGGAAGCAAATGTGCAAATGGAAAAGGAATCCAGGTGGTGTATTAATGTGATGCAGAATGACTGTGCATAATTAATAGGAATTCATAAAGGCATTAAAAATGTCCTCTGAATGGTCAGAAGTTTAAAAAATCGTATGACCATACGTGTACGAGCACGTTATTCCACACGTTCTGACGCGTATCGTTCTTATTAAACTGATTTACTCACGACACGTAAGTCCATAAGTTCTTTGTCTCTTTGTTTATTTTTAACGTAAAACGTTCAACACTTCTTACAGTTTTCTTGCATGAATCCACTATGGTTACAACAACTTATTTGCTGTATCTTATTACGGTTTTAGGTTACGTGATTACGGTCTAAAGCTTGTGTTCTCCACACTTCCATATCTTACCAGCTACTGCCGTGCGTGATAGACATGCAACTACACAACTACGGAATGACGTCACAGTACAACTTACGATCATCATGAATGAATGCTTAACTAGTAACTTTAAATAAACACAACAACAACAACAAAATTATAACAATGAAATATGGCTCTTACAATACGTGTTATGCTTAATCATTGGTTCATAAAGATTTATGCTATTGCCAAAAGTTGATAGTACAGAAATAAATTCACTATTTATTAGTATTTTGTACAAATTAGAGTCAGGGGCAGGGCTCCACCTGAGCAGAGCTTATGATGTCACTACACCTTAACGTCATGACTTTGGACCAGGCATTGTTCTACATTATGATTGTAGGCAGGTTCAACAGAATGTAGTAACTGCACTATATGGACATACAACGTATTTGGCCAAACCTGCAATGACATTGTATCCAAATACTTCAGTATGGAGTCGACCCAACTTTAATAGCTATAACAGGTTCCACTATTCTCGGAAGGCCGTCCACAAGATGTTGTAGTGTGATAGTGGAAATTCCAGCACATTCATTCTTCAGGGCATTTATAAGGTCAAGCACTGATGTTGGATGAGAAGGCCTGGCTCACAATCTCTGTTCCAGTTCATCCCAAAGATGCTTGGTGGGGTTGAGATCAGGGCTCTGTGTTCGGGCCGGTCGAGTTTCACCACACCAAACTAAACAAACCATGTCTTTATAGTCCTTACTTTGTGCACTGGGACACAGTCATGTTGGAATAGAAACAAAGTGTTCCCGCAAAGTTGGAAGCGTAGTATTGTCCAAGATATCTTGGTATGCTAAGGCTTTAAGACTGCCCTTCACTGGGAATAAGGGGCCTGATTAAAAACACCTGGATTCAATAATTAACAAGTTTGGACAAATACTTTTGTCTATATAGTAAATCTTCATTGTTTAATCTGACATGTAGAACATAGTGTCCAGAATTACTAGGACTGTCTGTGAGGGCACAATTTTACTTGCCAAAGGTTAAGACCCTCTTAGGGTAGGGCCCTCTTACGGAGAGCGACTACCTTATTATGAAAGTATTTACGCCATCAATATTTAAATTAGCATGTCCATTAATAGCATTAATAGCATAATAGCATTCCCCTATGTAGGTGTTTCCATGAATAATGAACCTTGAATTAGATGATGTCAAAGGCATGATTTACAGTATGTATTTTTACAGTTTCATCACCAGTCATATTTTGATGTGTATTTTATGGAGGTGCTGTTAGAGAAAAGCTCCCTATTTCTGACCTGTGTCTCGGTGGTCTAGGTTAAGAAGAACGATCTGCAGGATCGAGTGTGTGTGCGTCTGGATAAGGACGATGTCGTCCTGGAGGATGGTGAGAAAAGATCCTGCCGCAGCAAGCTGCATGTCTGCCCCGGCCACGTGCAGCACTTCCTGTGAGCAAAGACAACAAAAAAAAAAAGATCCGGTTGTGTAGTTTAGTCTGGTCGCCTTGGCTTATTGCTAGGAGACGCTGTGGGTGATATAATACACGTGGATCAAGTTCTGATTGTCAAGGCTGAGAATTAAAGAATGAAAGGCAGTACCCTGACTTTGTCCTACCCTGACTTTTGGCACCACTCTTCTGAAGGTTTCCGCTGGGTTCTGACGCACCAGGTTTGGCAGGTTCACAATCACGCTGGCTCGCTGGACATCCTGTCCGGAGCTGATCGAGACACGGGACAACGGCACAGAAACAACAGGTTGTGGAAAGTGGAAGGAAAGCGTACAACCATGGGTTTATCTCATCTTATTGGTCATGTACCTCATATAGGATGTGCATTATGAAAAAAAATAAAACTTTGGAAGAAAATTGTACATGTCTCATTGGTGTAACATGTGAAGCAAACTTCCAGTGTTTACTTGCTGTTTATCACTCTGTATCTCTAAGAATATAAAAAAAATCTAGATATTAAAGGGGACATTATAAAAATTCACTTTTTTATCACATGTCTCTAGTTGGTGTGTATATAGGCAATAAGAGTAAAACATAAACACTATAAACCTGCTCCGTCTGTTATTCATGACATTTATACTGTTTCTAAGAAGACTGCTTGTATATAATCACACTGTAAGGCTCATCTCATCTCATCGTCTCTACCGCTTTATCCTGTGTACAGGGTCGTGGGAGTCTGGAGCCTATCCCAGGAGATCTAGGCCACGAGGCAGGGTGCCAATCCATCGCAGAGCACAGACTCACGTACATGCACTCAAACACCATGCACACAGACCCTGAGGTGGGAATCAACCCGGACCATAGAGGTGCGAGGCGACAGTGCTAACAACTGAACCACCGTGCCGCTCACTGCAAGACTAATGCTGCTAACAATAGCTTGTACTGAAGCAGGAGAAAACTTCAGGATAATAAGTCTAAGGAGCAGTGATAAAATAGGTGTGAAAAATTTCAAGCCAAGTTTAGTCCTTTAAATAGCATCGCAGCAACAATTGGTCCGACAGCGACATCATGTCCCTGGCCAAAAACAGTTGCGGTAGGACGGCATAAATTAGTAAGAAATATGTGACACAGAACATCTCCTAATAAAGCCTTCAGATTTGTTTGTACACGTCTACAGTTGTCTGGGGTTGCGTGTACAGCTGTTACTTTGACTTTTAGCTTTTAGCTTTTAAGTGTTGTTCAGTTTATACCCTTGCAGGAAAAATCTGGATGCTCGGTGACTGTCGAAGACAGCTGTTGTGAAACAGATAACGTCAAAGACGTACGTTCTACTTTCATTTTGGAACAATTTTTTAACCATGACGGGACATGTCGGAGGGACGTCATTTCAACGTCCAAATGTTTGCTGGGAACAGTTCCACTGTGTGGAAAAATAAGAGCGAACGTTGTCTCACCACGTTGTCATTACTTTTACCTGTTTAGAGATATAAGATTTAAACACAGGCCTGACATGACATGTCTCATGTCTTAAACAGCTAAGATAGATGGAACGATAGCTGGGTTAGTAGCTAATGGCTACCAGCTAATTTAGCCTTCCTTGGGTTTAAGTGGTGTTTTAACTTTCATATCACTGAACACTGAGGATGTCGCAATAAATTAAGACTCATATATAAGGCATTTATTTTTGTTTCAACTGTTTCCGGTCCCTGCTTTCTGATTGGCCAGGAAAACGCACTTCTGCGAAAGGGTGTCCGAGGACACGGAAATGGCATGTCTGAAAAACGAGTGAGGCAGGAAGCCCGAATGTAGGGTGTGAGGTGCGTTTCAGCTGGAAACGTAACACATAACATTTTGGAAGGCCTTAAGACTTAATTATAGTATAATCTAACGTACAGACTTAATTGCATAAAAATAGAGATCTCAGTATGGACCTGTAAGATTATTATCGCAAAAGGCTGCAATTTATTACTATCTATATATATATATATATATATACATATGCATCGTCTGGGATTTGTTAATAATTTACCTAATTGTTTTGTATTTAAATACTTTTGAGGTGATAAATAAATATTGTCAGACATCCCCTTAATGAGATCATTTGTGCTGATGTTTGGTGTTAGTCTGGATGGATATGTTTCAATATAAAATGGTACGTTTAATAGTTACATATCGCAGTTTAAAAAGTAAACACAATACATTTTTAAATTTTTTTGCCTTACCAAATCGTGCATCCCTATTTTTACATGTGATCTTTAATAAAAAGCCGATTTTGGAGAAAAATGCTTCGCCTCGTTCGAAACTTTTGTCAAAGCGTCAGGTGGTTTTAAGACGTTGATGAGTCCCTGTACCTTGCCTCGACCATTTCCTCACCGCACGCTCGCTCTGAGCTATTCATTACCTTTGCACTTGCAGCGTGTCCCCCAGTGCCCTTTGTTGGCAGAAGGTTATTTAATAACTAAGAATGAGCTGTGCTTGCTGCCAGGTCTGTCAGAGGAGGGAGACGGCGATGTGGTCATGGTGTGTGCACGCTCACAATACCCTCAGCAGCGTTGTTCAGCACTGTTTCTCTTTCTGGACTAGTGATCAGAGGACACAGTGGGGCAGCTGGGGCCTTGGAGGGGGCAGTTAATGGAATGGGTCAGGGGTCCAGTAAATTAGTTTTATTCTAAAATCATCACGAGATTAAGATGGTGCCCAGCTACTCTGGTTCATTGTGCTAGAAAACCACAGGTTAGTTAAGGTTAGTTAGTTACACTCCTCTTGTTTATAATTCCGCATTAAAAAGCTTTGCATCCTCTGTGCATCTCTGCGCGGCTTAGCACTCATCCCTCTCCTTTCTATCACCTCACAGATTTGTTGGCAGCTCTGCTTTTAAGCTCCGACTGACAGCCAGCAGGGGCAATTAAGCTGCACTGAGAACTAGTTTGCTGCCCGAGGGAGTCGAGGTGTGGAACGACTCTGGAACTTAATTAGCACGGGGAAAGATCTCTACGTAGCTTTTTTAGGTTAAAGAGAAATGCCGAGATCTGCCAAGAAAGTGTGATTGGCTGTTTTCTGGCGCATATCTGCGTATTCTGAGATCAAACTGTGACAGCAGGCGATAAGAAGCTCATGTGTCGTGTTTCCTGGCGGGCTGATTATAGAACGCTGGGCATGAACGCTCGAACACACACAACCTCAAGTGTGTGTCATTTACGCTTGACCTAAAGTCTGACCTGGGACAAAGATAATATGTCATGAAGGGGGGGAAGTATTAGCATGATATGCAGGTGGGAAGTTCATGACACAACAGCTAATCATCTGCATACGGTTGAACCAGGTACGAATTCACAAGACTTTTTTAGACTAATGAGAAAGAAGCCAGCAACTTTTCCATTCGAAAGCAGCAGGAACAACAGCGACGAGAACATCAAGCAATAAAGTTGCACCAGAAACATCTCAGGTCCTAGAGCTCACACCAAACTAGAACCATTTACGTTGATCGGAACTCTGACTCTTGTCAGATGAAACAAAATAAATCTGTAATAATCCAGTTGGTTATGTTTGGAGAAATAAAGAAAAACAACATCACATACACAGAGTGAATGAAGCACGGTGGTGGGAGCATCATGATACACCACTGCTTCTCTGAGACGTTACACAATCTCGAAGGTCACATGAATGGAGCGACGTTCTGGGACACATCGAACATGAAACTGAGTCTGAGGAGAAGATCAACGATCTGAAACATCTAGCTGTGAGAGCGCCAGAAGATCTTGCATGACTGAGATGATCTCCGGCTCTAATCTTATTAAAAATGTATGAACGAATGAATCAGAAAGATCATCATGTTGTTGGAGAAATGAAGACGATGTATCAAAGGAAAGGAAATGAAAACCTGAACCGACGAGCTGCAAAAAGCTGATTCCTTTTTACTTAAGGAAACGACTTTTCTCACAGTAAATTTGCCCAACATTTAATCAAACGTAAGCATGTAATCAAGTTCGAAAAAGTTATAACTCCTACACGGACCCTCTGCGGAAAATAAAACATTTAAGATGTCTTTGAATGGCACTTCGGACGTGTTCGAGCTAATTAAAGTCTTTGTTTTTGCAAAATTTATGAGCAACCTTGTGTGTGATTGAATTAGAGGCATCTGAGAGCTTTTTTAACTGGGAAGTGTGTGTGTATGTGTGTATGTGTGTATGTGTGTGTGTGTGTGTTTGGGTTAAGGCTGATAAAAGTATAACCCAATCTTGTAATCAGATCACAGACATCCAACTTTAATCAGCTGAAATCCTTCATCAGATAGCGATGGACGCGTGTTGTAGCGGAGCGTCTGAGTGTCAGTGACACGGAGGACTAAGAGCGCTTCCTTTCAGAAGTCCGCTCATCATCCGGAGACGAGCTGATAGTTAACTCGGCTAAAGACCTGAATGAAAGGTGGCTAGCTGGATTATACATGGGGCAGGTACACGAGTGAGGTACGAGCACGCTATGCTAACTGCACAGGGATGCTAACGATTAAAGCACTTTACTATTAAAATCCTTTGAGATGGATTTTTTTAATGCCATAAATATATTTTACATACTTAATTTATATAATATTAAATAAATGTATTGTCTATAAAAAAAATTTGGTCTTTATAAAAAGTCCTAGCATATACAGGTAACATAGTTAATATTGAATTTATACAGGGTATCACCTTTGGGGAAAAAATATTTTTGACATAATGATGCAGCTGATTGCACAGGTGAAAAATGGATCTTGCAAAAGTGCAATTCGTGGAATCTCGTGATATAAAAGGTGCGGAAATAAGACTAAAATTAAAAATTCCCATTAAAAATATTTAAAAATAATAGGATTTTCCTCTTGTACTGTACATCCTGCTCACGATAAAACTGGCTTCAATTTAATTTCATATTTTATATATTTTTGTGATACTGTATATATTATCTATACCACTCCACAATAATATCCAAATTGGACACTTTTTGATTATCTACATTTTTTTGTAGATATGTGCGTATATTTAAAAGAATTTGAGCAAGTTTATATTTTATATTCCTAAATGTTGTACTTACAAAATAGATTTAATTAGTTATAAGAATTAAACTTAAATTTAAAGTTGTAACTGTAATATTAAAATAGTAATAATGTTTAAAGGAAACTAATAAAATTCAGTCAAATGAGTCGTTAACTAAATAATAAATCCATAATGAATATGACAACATATACGGTAATGTACATATTAAATTAAATTAAATTATCTGGATTAAATAAAAGAAATTGGAACCGATGTTTTACTGCGCCAGGCTGCAAAGTGCCTAAAGATATCATTTTTAAAACTGCTTGTTAACATAACAACCCCAGCAGCGACCTCGTTTCCCCTCTCGTCTGTTCCAGTCCCTCAGCGATCAGCATCAGCAGTAACTAATCACCGCCTGATCATCTGTCATCATCTGCACCTGTTTCTCACTGGTTTATGCCTTAAGTTAGATGTTTTTTTATGCTTTAATGATTCATAGGTCACTGTGTGGATTAACACACAACTCTGAAGCTACTCAGGTACAGAAACTAGACTGAAAATACATACGAGACACAACCTGTCCTTTAAGAAGCCTGGAGAAATATTCCTCAATACTGCATAAAAAAAAAAACAAGAGCTTCGGAAGCAAAATATAAAGAAATAGGAGGGTCAAAACTTTTGCACAGTACTGTAAATGACATGGCCATGATGATCTGGGAGAATCTGGATTGAAACATTGTCTTAAGATAAAAAGCGTGAAAGGTAATCGTATTTACCTGAGGAGGTAGACCGCTCGCTCGATATCATTCAGATCTTCATCTACAGTCAACTTCTCGATCTCCTCTGCAGTCTGGAACATCACACCAATTATATTCATACATTAATGAGGACGTTCTGTAAAACAGCAATAAGTTCCTGGTTCCTAGTTTTTAAAGATAGATAAAAATAATAGCAGACCGTTGTGTTTATTGGTCTATACTCAAATCGTAATTAGTGTACACTGCCAGACAAACAAAAAAAAACGACAAAGAAATCTCCATTTAGAATTAAATAAGTAAATACTTAAGAGGCTTTGATTGGATAATTGCTGCAGTGATTAATGTGTTTCAGCTGCAGTAATTCATTTAGTTCTAAGTGATGCAGTGAGGAGTCTCTCATTTCTTAAACAACCATGCTGGAGAACACATCCCGCAGTCATGAACATCAGGATGTTAGTGTGTTTCAGAGGAGTCGAATTAATATCCTGCATCAAGCAAAGAAAACAACTAGGGAGATCGCTGAAATGACTGGAATTGGGTTAAGAACAGTCCAACACATTATTAAACCCTGGAAGGAGAGTGCTGAACACGCAACCTCATGGAAAACAGTAAGAAACGGAGATCACTTGTCCATAAGAAGACCACTTGTTAGTGAGAAAAATGGCTTCAGTTTGCTAGGGAGCATTAGGAATGTTGGAAAAAGGTCATGTGAACTGATGAGTCCAGATTAAGCCTATTCCAGAGTGATGGGCGTGTCAGGGTGAGAAGGGAAGGACATGAAGCGATGCTCCCATCATGCATAGTGTCCACTGTACAAGCCTCTGGAGACAGTGTTATGATCTGGGGTTGATCACTTCCTCAGGTCTAGACTCAGTAACATTATGGGGCAATAAAATGAAGTCAGCTGACCACCTGAATGTACTGAATCAGCAGGTCATCACATCTATGGAGGGTTTCTTCTCTGGTTACACATTTCAACACTCTGATTGTGTAAGAGTGGTTCTGGGAGCATGAGGAATCATTTTCACACATGGACTGGACACCACAGAATCCTGCTGGAGAAGTTTACGCAGCGGTTCAACTCTTGCAGACGGGGTTAAGGGCCTTGCTCAAGGGCCCGACAGTGGCAACCTGGTGGAGGTGGGGCTTGAACCGTCAGCGTACCGATCTGTAACAAAGTGCCCTAGCCCTCTGAGCTACTTCCGCCCTTTTGGTTTGGTTTTGGACAGTTGGTTCAATACTGCCATCTACTGAAGTGGAGTACGGAGCAGGACATGACATGACATTTAAACAGACAATAACGCTAATTACACTGCATTTCAGTGTTTATTATATAATTTCAGTAGTTTTGGAAATAAATCAAGCAGGAAACGTTAGTGCTATTAAGTTGGGTTAAATCGAAAACCGAATTGGCCAAGAGACTAATTGAATCGAATCGCGACAGCTCTAATCGATGTACGTGGACACTCCAGGTCTTATTATTATTATTATCAGTTTATTATCAATATCAGTGTTAATTGATCCTCGAATTTGAGCTTAGAGTCTGTATTGTTATTAAGGGTGTCTGATACTGAAGGTGTTATAAATATCCACTGGAGGTATACTCTCTGCTTCTCCTGGCCTCAGTACTGACATGGTTTGATACTCCATCAGTATCGGCTGATACTCCAGGTTCGAGTATTGGTATCAGTTAGAGAAAGTGTGGTACTGTGCCACGGCCAGGTGGTGGATTCACTGCTTCCAGATGACTCAGCCGAACAAGTGAGGGGGATTTTCATGCGAGGACGGTGAGGATGTGAGGATGCAAAGCACGATGGACTGCGGGGGAAGAAACAGAGAGAAAAAAAAGAGTGCGTGGGCCGAGAGCCGCGGGGGCGGAGAGTCTGTTACTCCAGGGCTTCTCTCATTAGCCCGAGGCACTTCGGCCACGGAACCTCCCTCCCAAAAAGGATGCTGAGAGAACCCCGGCGCCTCCTCCTCCTCATCCTCCTCCTCCTCCTCACCCTCCTCCTCTACCTTTTGCATACGTATAACGAATTCCTACGTGATGAGACTACTGATCTCATACACCGGAGGAACCTCATCCAAAATCTGGTATCTGGGAGGTAGGGCGGGGAAGGATGTCAGAAAGGTTTGGGTGGGATTTATAAGCTGGAAGGATGATGGGAGTGAGGAGGAGCGGCAGCGGTGATGCGCAAAGCTGTCAGAAAGTGCGTCACTCAGTGAAGCGGTGTGGGCAACCCCTATGCCATCCTGTGTCTCCTGAACATGCACTCGTCAAAACACACACATACACACACCGGCACAGATGTAACATGTACGTACAGTATAAAGCATATGATTATGGCATGCATGCAGAACATCCAGGTGGTAACAGTCATAATTACATATATATATATATATATATATATATATATATATATATATATATATATATATATAAAGCAGAACCATACCTTCAGACTTCTGCGTATGGGTCTCTCGATGAACGCCAGGTCCTGCAGGTCATCAATTTGTCCAAACACACTGGACTGGCTCAGGGTCATCTTGCTGATGAACATCTGCTCTGGTTTTTAATGTCTCCTTCACCTGTCTCTCTCTCTCTCTCTCTCTCTCTCTCTTTTTTGACTGTCTCTCTCTCACACCTCAGGCATTTTTCCCCCCAGGAGTCAAGAACGACGGATTCTCTTCCTCCCACGGCCAAAGAGAAGAAGAAAACCTCCTTCAGGTAAATCGAGAAACTAGAAGTTCAAAAACATGCTCCTCGGATGATGTCGTTAAAAAAAAAGAATAATAATAAGGAAGAAAGCCATATCTCAAGCCTGGAGCGGGAATTCCTTGAGATGATCAGATGATGATGATGAACTTTGGATGGATGATATAGGAGGAGGAGGAGGAGGATGCTTCTCCATTGCACCAGCTGTCTCAATCCTTATAGATAGATAGATAGATTGCTACCTAGTTAGCTCTCCTAGCTAGTAATGCAACACACACACACACACACACACACACACACATATATATTGCAACCCAGAGATTCTCTATTAATTGAGGCTAAGACGTCACACGACAGCCGATCACCCCGACCTAACGTCCAGATATTAACGACACGACGCCGATGGAACGTCCTTCCCGTCCTAATAAAAGAAGGAGACGCCGCGGTTGGTGTTTTTTCCGCGCTGAAGATCGCCCGAGCAGCAGCAGCAGCAGCCCACTCGCTTCAAACGCACTGCACCAACTAAAGCCGTCTCCATGGAGACCGCATGCCACAGGAGCGCGCGCGGAGAGCAAGCGGAGCGGATCAGAGCGGCTCGCCTTCGTCATCCACCACGTCATCACCATCATCATCATCATCATCATCAGGCAGACAGAAACAGCCGGAACAAACAAACAAGCAAACATAAAAGACGGAAAGTTTTGTTTTGTTGGTTTTTTTTTTTTTCCCCCGTAGAGAAGGCGTGTCTTCGCTAACTTTTAAGGAAATGTAGGCGTGACTTTGAGGCCACGCCTCGAACGAGAAACGAGAAATGCCCTAGTGTGGGGGCGTGTCATCAGGGACGCCATATAAGGAAGTGCATGTCCATATATGGTAACAGGAAGTAGCTACATTCCCTATATGTGGATGAACGCTTTGCCATTAACAAATATTCTGAAAACGGTTATGGTTTTTAATTATAACTATAAATTATATGTTGTATAGTTTATAATAACATTATAATGGTCATGGTTTATATATATATATATATAAAACATTGATTCATATAAAAAATTGGTTTATTTAAATAGATAGATAGATAGATAGATAGATAGATAGATAGATAGATAGATAGATAGAGAAAGAGATAAATTTTTTTTGTTTATTATATAAACACCTTTCAAACAATTAGCTCCACCCACCACACAGGTCTTACACACAGATGTACAGTTACAAAACATAGTCCATCTGTTCACCTGCACACAAAAGTATTAACACCCATTCTACCCAATGTAACATTTAAACTCTTATGGTTTTAATTACACTCATTTTATTAATCACACACACACACACACGCACGTATGTATATACAGTATTTTTTTAAAGATACATTTCTATTAAGGGAATTTATTTGCAGACAATAAGCCCCAGTTGTGCGGTTACTGAACATAGTCCTCCTGTTCATCTGCGCTAAAAAGTATTGGCACCCATTCTACACATGGTAATTTCTTATATTTTCACTATGTTATTGTTGGCGTGTCTTGCTGACTTTAAAGAAAATGTGGGCGTGTCTTTAAGGCCACGCTTCAAATGTGAAACGAGAGATGCCCTAGTGTGGGTGTGTCACAAGAAAGTACCTGACCAAATATGGTAACAGGAAGTAGCTACATTTCCTATATGTGCCCGTTCGCTTGGCCATTTACAGTATAAATATTCTGAAAACAATAATCTAAGTGTTGTGGTTTTAATTATAACTATAAATGATGAATGTAAAATACTAAATTTTTTCTAAAGGAAATTTATTTGAAATGTGAACATGTTATAAGATACACTCATGTGCCTTGTAGATAATAAGCTTCACCCTCCACACCAGTGTCTGTACAGGTTTGAATGAAAAAGGTAAGATGCCCACGCCATATAAGAAACTATATGACCATATATGGTAACAGGAAGTTACATTCCTTATTTGTGTATGTACCGTACGCTTTGCCATTAATAAACATTTAAACTATTGTGGTTTTAATTATAACTACAAATTATAAATGTAAATTGCAAACAGATTTAAAAAAAAAATAAAACAGATACATTTTTCTTAGGGAAATTTATTTGAAATGTGAACACCATGCAGGTAATAAGCTCCACCCATCACCCATCTGTGCAAAAATGTATTGGCACCCATTCTACCCAGTGTTCTTACATCCTCAGTACAGGATTGTTGAAATACCTTTCACCGCTGTACATGCGGATGATATTTACATAGGGCAGTATACAACTAAACACGTGTTACATTCAGAATGATTTCATGTTAACATGACCACAAAACTACCTCCTTGTATTTACTGTATAGACACATCAGGCGACAGATACAGTACTCCCCACCTGGAGCGTTATCCCTTGTTTCTCTTCAGTTACTAAAGGAGACGGGATGCCAGCTCGATTCCTAATTGTCATTCACACATTATGGGCAGTTTGGAAATGGCAGTAAGCTTAATCTTTGGGCTGTGGGAGGAACCCGGAGTACCTGGAAGAAACCTACCAAGTATGGGAATGAGGCGGGAATTGAACCCGGGTCCTGGTGATGTAAGGCACAGTGTTGACTACTATGACTCGATAGATAGATAAATAGATAGATAGACAGACAGACAGACAGACAGATAGGTAGGTAGGTAGATTGACTGATTGATTGATTGATTGATTGATTCTTTAAATTAAATACAAAACTTAAATTAAATACAAATACACTACAAAACCTGGAGTGGAGATGGGATTCGAAATCCTAACCATGGTGGTGCGAGGCATTTTTAATATTCATAGACATTTATAATACTTAGTTTTTATTATGACAGTTTTATTGTCAGTGTATTGGTCAGTACTGTAGCCTCGAACCTTCAGGGTCAAGGGTTTGATTCCCGACTCGTGTATGTATGTGTGGAATTGTCCCTGCGCTCAGTAAGTTTCCTCTGACAGTCCAAAAGCATGCAGGGTAGACTGACTGGCATTTCCAAAATACCCATAGTTAGTGTGTGTGTGTGTGTGTGTATGTGTGTGTGTGTGTGTGTATGTGTGTGTGTGTGTGTGCACTTTGTTGGATGCCCTCCACAGGATTAGTTGTAAAGAAAGAATGTATAAAGTCTAATTCCTTTTTACTTATTTTATTTGTGTTTGTAATGATTGGAATGCAATAACCAGGTTCTATATAAAACCTAAATAAATTATTATAGTGAATCTTTATCGAATAATATTTATATATTTATATTATATAGACTCTATATACTGTATCTCAGTATTATGTACAGAGAGAATTTAACAGATATGTACTGTAGTTAGTAAATAAAGTTCAGCACTGCTCAGGTCGTTGTCGTCTGCCGGGTGTCTCAGGAATGTGAAGACTTGCCGAAGATATTTATAGGCGTCTCTACATGTCAGCAGAGGCCGATGCCATGTTATGTGTAAACATGAACCACGCTGGGGTTCGGGATCCTGGCTGTTTTCCTGCTCCTCACAGGCAAGACCACCGAGTCATCATTTTGTGTGTCACCGAAACCCTGAGACAAATATTCCATAATCATGCACACGGTCAAGGGCAAACTCCGAGACGAGGCAGATCAGAGGCAGATCAGAGGCAAGTGTTTTACAGCAAACCTGCAGCTCAGGACCTCAGGTGCCGTGGAAACAGGTAGGAACTTCTTCCCGGCATGCCCTGCACCACACAATATGCTTTATCTATGTCTTAATTTATTGTAATGATGAGATCACAGGTCTCATGGAAATGTTTTGTTCCACAATCAGCACTTATACATTCCTTTAGGTCATAAAAGTAATAAAAAAATAAATAAAATCCACTATTTCTACAAATACATTTATGTAGTTACATTAAATGTATTTTTAATTAGTACCCTAATATACTTCTTTTTATCTTTACTCATTCGGGAATTAAAGACACACTGTTGAAATGCATAAATGTATTCAAATAAATAAATAAATAAATAAATAAATAAATAATAAATATTTCAAAATAACTGCTTAAAATATTCAAATTAAGCAAGCAAACATGCTTTATTGTTTTTAACTAATTAATTGTATCAATGAACTCTATGTGCATGTGTGACTGGTGTGTGTTTTGCATTGTTTTTATATGTTTCATTTATTTTATAAATGTCCTCAAATAAATGGCGCAACATTATGTTTTGGATAAAAGTAAATAACATTTGATGATCTCATTACAGTAACACCGGTCAGTGGGTGGGGTATAGTGAAGGCTTTAATGTATTGGAAGCAGGAAAAAATGCACAGGTTTAAGGATCTGAGCAACTGTAACAAAGACCAAGTTGTGATGTCTAGACGATGGGGTCAGAGCAACTCCAAAACTGCAGCTCTTGTAGGATGTTCCTGGAGTGCAGGGGTGAGGACATACCACAACTGATCACTCACTCACTCACTCACCATCTATACCGTTTTATCCTGTATTTAGGGTCGCAGGGACCAGGGACCTGGAGCCCATCCCAGGAGGCTTAGGGCACAAGGAAGGGTACACCCTGGACAGAGTGCCAATCCATCGCAGGGCACACACACACTCACATACTCCAGGCAATTTGGGAATGCCAATTAGCCTAACCTGCATATTTTTGGACTGTGGAGTACGGAGAAGACCCACCAAGCACCAAGCACTGTAGTCCAACTAGAGACTGTGGAGGCCAAAAAGTGACCATTTATTCTCAAGACCATAGTAGGTCAACATTCACACATTTAGGAATTGCAATTAACTAGCTTAGCTTTAGCTTTCTTAAAATGCTACGGTGAATAACGTTAATTTATATGCTAATGTTACCTTGCATTTGATGGAACTCCGTCATCCATGTTATCCCATGTCAACTCCTACTCCTACTTTCTTGTGACATACAGTATTAAACTACAGTGATTCCTTTTAGCTGGTTAGCTAAAGTGATGCTAGCACACAGCTAACAGTTTAACACTTGCAATGGAGCTGTCACTCAAAGGAGCGAGTGTGATAAAGTTATCAGGAATTCATGTTCTCCAGAACACTCAGTAAAACCTAAAAAAAGGCCTGCAGAAACTTGTTCAGGGCCAAATGCTCAGTGATCTCCTCAACAGATAACCTGTCAGGCTGCAGCCAGCAGAGTGTAACGAGGAGCAGTGCATCAACCTGGCTTCTGGGAGAGGTGGTCAGATGGTATGTCTACTGGTGGAAGGTAGGCCCTATGTGCCGCTCCACTAATAGTTTAGAGATAATTGTTGGTCAGCTGGTCTTCTGAAGACCCCATACAGCTGAAAAGCAGAATAACCCATCTCAACATCACTTTCCAGAGTGGGAGAACCTCTGGGTACTGAGTGGTGTCTACCAGAACAAGGTCGTACTTATGGGCCCAGGATGACTTGGGTTGGCTGGAGAACACCCCATTATCTCAATTATTTGCTTGACAGATGATGCAGGCCCATCAAAAAAGGCCTGCAGAAACAATGTTCAGGGCCAAATGCTCAGTGATCTCCTCAACAGATAACTTGTCAGGCTGGAGCCAGCAGAGTGTAATGAGAAGCAGTGCATCAACCTGATTTCTGGGAGAGGTGGTCGGATGGTACTGTATGTCTACTGGTGATAGGTAGGCCCTATGTGCCTTGGCAAAGATAATTGGGGGTGAGACCAAGCATCATTGGCCATTTCTCCTCATCAGGTAAAAGCTCATTAAGCACTGGGTGTCAGAGGTTGGGAAGAATGGTCATAGTGATCTCCTTTGCCTGCAGCCACCAAGATTGTTCTTGTGTGATAGTCTGCTGTGGCAGAATCACCTGAGGCGGGTGCAAGAGGTACTTGTCCAGGGTGGGGTTGCAGTCAAGAACAAGAGGTGGACTGGCTTAGATACCCTGATAATGTGTGTGTGACCATGCTAATTTTCTTGCACTGTCTTATCATTGTTATTAGGGCAGAACAGAAAAGCCTCTCCAGCTTTTGGATGATATCTTAGCAGGATCATGTAAACAGCATCAGGAAGAGGAGTGTGTCTTAATGGCCTCCATCTCATCTTCCTGACATCATCAAGTTACATCAAGTAAAGCCTACGGTGACCTCTGACCTATGATCGACATGGATGATGATGAGCTGCTGTCGGCCGTGTGGGACGGAGATGTGAAGACAGTGAGAAACCTTCTGATGTGTGAACAAGCACCAAGGAAGCTCCTGAAGACGGATTCCAATGGCTGGACTGTAGTCCACGAGGCGAGTTATTCCGGCCAGACAGAGTGCCTGAAACTGCTGCTTTCAGGTGAGGAGGCGTTAATGGGGTCAGACATTTTTTTCCAGGAAGTCAAATAAAACTTCATCAGCCTATCAGCGCATCCTGTCTGGATGTGGTCAGCATGAAGCCTCCACTAGCAACGCCTTCTCTTCTCATGCTGTATTTTCTTCAGCAGCTGTCCCTGAGATGATTAACTCCCGAACCTCTACACACCAGACTCCTGTCATTCTCGCTGTGTCCCGGGGGCATTTACCTTGCGTGGAGTATCTTTTGGAAATAGGAGCAGATCCTGGAATTCCCACCATAACCAAGGAGACACCTCTTTATGAAGGTTATGACTTTAATTACTTTATTCAACAATTATTGTCCATATTTTACAGCATTTGGATTTGATGTCTACACACATCAGATAAAAAATTGTATGATATGTTAATATAATATTAATAATTTTATCATATTATTATCATAATATCAATGTATAACATATAGCAATGAATTTAATATTATATTCCCTCTCCACAGCGTGTGCCACGCGAAATGTTCAGATGGTGCATCTCCTGGTAAAAAATGGAGCAGATGCCAATCAGAAGTGTTTGGACGGATGGACAGCTCTGCATGAGTCAGTGTCGCAGAACGATCTGGAGATCTGTAAGGTTTTAGTGGAGCATGGAGCTGAGATCAGCTCTCGCAACATCTACGGAGTCACACCGCTCTTTCTCGCTGCTCAGTGCGGATGCCTGGAGCCTCTGAGGTTCTTTATCACAAAGGGTTTGTAAACTCACAGGTTCCACCACAGCATTGAGGAATTGCTGCTACACAGTGGCGTAGTGGTTAGCACTCTGGTTTGATTTGTGTGTGTGGAGTTTGCATGTTCTCCCCGTGCTTGGTGGGTTTCCTCCGGGTACTCCGGTTTCCTCCCACAGTCCAAAGACATGCAGATTAGGCTAATCGGCGTTCCCTAATTGCCGGCAGTGTGTAAATGACTGTGTGTGACTGTTGACCAAAGGTCCTACCACTGTTGTAAAATGGAAATAAATACAATGGTAATCACCACTGGCCTCCACGGCCCCTAGTTGGACTACAGAGGCTCCTAGATGGATGGAATGATTATAATGCATTATGAATGGAAATGAATCATTTTCAGAGTGATAACAGAACCCTGTTTTGTGCTTGTGCAGGAGCTGATGTAAACAGCGAGGCAAAAGATGGAGCCACGCCGTTGTATGAAGCCTGCAGGAACGATCACACAGACATAGCGGAGTATCTTCTATCTCAAAGTGCTGACGCTAACAGACCGGGAAAGGACGGACTTTTACCTCTTCATATAGCAGCAAAACATGGGAATGACAGGTACAGTATCAGGGCCAACAACAACCACACAAACATGCCGAGACGTCAGCAGAGGAGCCGTACATGTCCGTGATCGAATTATGATTACTGAATTTGATTCTTAGTATAACAGAATAATTCTATATTTATAAAGTCATAATAAAAAAAAATCTACTTTAATGTCTTTATCTATAAAAAAAGAAATGGGGTGTGAATGTGAATGTATGGGTAAAAAACAGGTTCCTTCTCGATGGTTCTCATTTATTAGACCCACTATTTCAAACTTTTTAATAGAAAACTTTATTATTTGATGAAATGGTGGCTGATAAACGTTTTATTATTATCATTAATTATTAAAAAAAAATATTTAAAAATTAGGATAACAATCAAACATAAATAAATACGATCATATCAACATTTTGGATCATTTTTATAAAAGAGTGTCGGTTGTTTACATTTGATATAAAATTATGATTTTTACTTCAGCTCTGAGGAAGATTTTTAATAAGTGATATTACAGTATCGCAGCATCTTAATAACAATGTATTAATAAATACTAAATAAATATGTTAGTATGCGATGAACACTGCACTGCTCAGGGAGTTCAGCCACATGAAGTGTGATTTTAAACCACATGGAGCGAAACTACCCTATTCTAAGGGAACTAAGAATGATGTAGGGAACAAGTGAACGATGGGTCATCACTTTCCACAGCGGTAGCGACAGATATCCGAGATGTCTATGTTACTATGGTAACGCATGGAGGAAGTGACACCTGTGCTGGTGACGGTGCAGGGTGTTTTGAATAGTAGACTTTTGTCTGAGGAAGTTCTCTTTAAAGCAACATTTCCTGCACAGGGAGCACGGAGTAGGGAGCCTCCTTTAAAGTACACCCTGGAATGGAACACAGCCCAGGACATAAATAACATAACTTTTTAGGGAGCTATGCAAGAACACCTGAAACACAAGACAGTGAGACACAAAATCAACACAACTATCCTTCAACACAAAGTCACTACACAAACACAGAAGAGCCCATGAGGGCGCACTCACAGTAGCATGCCACAAGGGGGCGACCCTGACGCTTTCTCCTAAAAACTATACAGTACTTAAGAATTATCCACAAACAAAAGTGTTTCAGTACTACTAAGTTTATCAAAAAATTTAAATAAAAAAGTCTGGAAGTAAAACTGTAATAAATAAATAAAATGTAGTAATCATAGCATTTACAGCACCATATTTATTGATTGTAATACATACGGAATGGCAGCACGGTGGCGTAGTGGCTAGCACTGTCGCCTTGCACCTCCAGTGTTTACATGTTCCCTCTGTGCTTGGTGGGTTTCCTCCGGGTACTCTGGTTCCTCTCACCTTTCAAAGACATGCAGATTAGGCTAATTGGCGTTCCCAAATTTCCCAAAGTGTGTAAATGTTGACCAGACGTCCTACCACCATTGTCCTCACCAATCTACAGTCCCTAAGACAACAGAGGATCCTAAATGAATGGATGGATGGATGTTTGGATGGATGGATGGATGGATGTTTGGATGGATGGATGGATGGATGGATGGATGTTTGGATGGATGGATGGATGGATGGATGGACGTTTGGATGGATGGATGGATGGATGGATGAATGGACGTTTGGATGGATGGATGGATGGATGGATGGATGGATGGATGGACGTTTGGATGGATGGATGGACGTTTGGATGGATGGATGGATGGATGGATGGATGGATGGATGGATGGATGGACGTTTGGATGGATGGATGGATGGATGGACGTTTGGATGGATGGATGGATGGATGGATGGATGGATGCTAAATAGATTTGATTTATGTTCAAAATATTTTTATTTGCTCAAGTTTGTTCCTTGTATTTGGGGAACATGATCAATATCTAAATTATTTAAAATGACTGAACCACTGTTTACAGTCATGATATTTATTTTTAGTTCATTAACAGTTTAGTGGAAAGAAAAGTTGTATATTTAATAATAATAAAAACACCAAAAAAAAAAACTTAAATATTACCTCTTATTGAGTAAGGTTGAATCGCCTTTATCTTGCTGCTCAGAATCATCTCCAAACTGATCCTGATCACGAGCGTGACTGAAATCCAGCGCAGTGGCATCAGCCCGGTTCATCTCTCAGCCGAGAGCAATGAGGACGGAGCTCTGGAGCTCCTGATCCACTCCGGCTTTGACGTCAACTTCCTGCTGGCTCCGGACCGTTCCCGCATGTATGAAGACCGTCGTGTTTCAGCTCTCTACTTTGCAGTAGAGAACAGGAACGTCGAGGCTGCCTGTATGCTTCTGGACGCCGGCGCTGATCCGAACCTGGACCCGTTCAACGTCCTGCTGCTGGCTGTGAGGCAGGGTCACGTACGCATGGTGAGCTTACTGCTGGAGCACGGAGCTAACGTAAACGCTAGCCTCCCTACACACCCCAGCACGTTCCCGGCCTGCGTGATGCTCAGCGTGAGGAACATTACCATGATGAAGTGTCTGATGGACCACGGCTGTGACGCAGAAGCGTGTTTTCAGTGTGAATATGGAGCTGAGGAACATCCCACCTACACCAGGAGCGAGATGGAAACACGTCCATGTCTGCAGGTATTAATGACATGGAAATATAATTGAACCGTAAAAATTGTGGTTAATTTCTAGATGTTTTTTCTGTTTTTCTCACGCAGTTCTGTGAGATGATCTCAGCTTGGCCGGTGCGTCACTGCACAGGACCCGTCGTTAACCTGCTCCTGGATTACGTCACGCATGTAACACTGTGTTCCAGACTCAGTAAACTCCTGGAGGGCGATGGTTCCTGGATGCATATCAAAGACAGATCAAGTTCGTATGTCCAAATTAATGCACGGCATGGTGCAAAAGTTAGCATCCCCCGAAAATTCACATTGGTATTACTGTAATTAACTTTAAAAGTCAAATTTGCTGAACTACAAATCAGAAACTAACATCACTGTATAGAGTTTGTTCTGTACACTAACCCACAGATATACAGTAGAGAACATGAGTATTAACTCCCTGGATGGAGCGACTTCAAGTAGCCAGATGGTTCTTGTCTTCATCTCAGAGTATCTGAACTACAAATCTGGATGAAGACTTAAAAAGATAACGTCTGTGATGGTGTGTGTGTTATGCTAGCTTGCTTTCTGCCTTCTATATACAGTATGACCTTGACACCTATAGTGTGTGGACCAAAGGTCAAATGAGTAAGAACTAAAGCTTTTTTAAATGCTCATGTACATGTGGAATTAGAAAGGAGGCTGTATGTGAGAGTCGTATCAAATGGATCATTTTGGTGACTCTTGCCTCTCAAACCTGATCCCGGAGCAAACTGTCCGTTTCCCTCCAAAAATCTAGCACGCATCTAAAACCATGAGGGTGAGTCAAAAATTATTTGCATTATGGCTGTACAATTTCTTTTAATTTTTTTTTAGAAAAGACAGATACATAATTTTTTCGACATAACCTCTTTGCTTTTCAATACACTTTGTCCATCTGTCGTTAAGCTTTCGTTTTCCCTCAATATAAATGTTTTTTGGCTGAGCTGTGAGCCAAGGATCCACTGCTGTCCTCACGTCTTCATCGGAAGTGAACCTTCGTCTTCGTAGTTCTGCTTTCAGGAGACCACACAGGTGAGAGTCTGATGGAGTGAGATCAGGACTATAGAGAGGACGCTTTAACACCTCAGAGCGTCGACAGTGTGGACAGAAGAGTGTGGACGTGCATCGTCACGTGAGATCACGACGCCCTCGGATATCAGTCCTCTGTGTTTAATCAGAAGTTCAGTCTTCAGCTCTTCAATAAGCGTCTCACTGAGCAACGATTGTTGAACGTTTTTTTCCTGATGATGTTCCAATACTTCCGGCCCGGGAGAACAGTTAGCATTGATGAATTTTCCAGCTGATGGTCGACTTTTGAACTTTTTTCTCGCCGGTGATTAAGGAAGTTTCTGTTCCAGACTCTGCCGTTTACTCTCAGACTCTCATCACCAGTAATGATTCTTGTTAATAAACTTTAACCTTCTGTAGAGTATCGCTCCCACACAAAAAAACTGAAGTGTCCGCTGTTGCTTGCACTGCAGTTACAGATGGACTGATGTAACACGTTCACACCTGCAGAAGCGAAAGGGAGACACACAGAGTGCTGATAATTTTTGACTCACCCTTGTTTGATACCCTAACAATTCGGGGCGGATATTTATTTGGCTCCTTGAGTTGTAAAGTAAGATTAGTAAATTATAGTAAAGATGAAAGATAAAAGAAGTGTTTAGATTTGAATGCATTGCAATTTAATCTGAATGGAAAACAAACCTTACAGCATTATAATGCTTGAACTTTACAGCACTGCAGTTTATCATGGTTGTGTATTCACACATGTGACATTGTCACTCCCAACACATTCATAATCGACAATTCCCTTCATGACCTCCAGAGTTATTTTTAATTGATGCCTTATAGCATCAATTTTCTCTTTGCCTGTTGGAATGATTTCCTGTGTACGGTGCAACTGTCTGGTGTGTTGCATGACTCATAATTCCTATATTATCCTGTTTGCTTGCTTAGACAGTTGTTGTGTTTTTTTTAACACTTATTTATTTATTATTTTTTAATTACCATAATTCAACAAATCAAACATCTGACTCATTATTGAAATCATATTTTGGTTCTCAATTAAAGTTTTAAAGGGTTTTATTTCTGAATTCTTTTTTTTTTAAATGACACATTATGGCCATGTTAACAGTATTTATTTATTTATTTATTTATTTTTATTAACACTGCAGTGAGATTTTAATCAAACTCTCTTCACTCCATCAAACAAGTGACGTACTACACAATACACTAACTGTAATTCTAGTAGGACGTGATTCCCAACACTGTACAGATTCCCCAGAACAATTAACCACCTTATTTTATTTCTCTTCCTCTTCAGCGCTTCCTCCGAGTCTGATGCAGCTGTGCAGAGTCAGAATCCGACAGTTAGCAGGAAGGAAAAGGCTCAAAGACATCAGCAACCTTCCAGGAAGATTAATCAGCTTCCTTAACTACAACGTGCGGTGTGAAGAAATCATACTTTAAACTCCTGATCCAGACCTCGAAGCACCGACACTGGAGACTCCTTCCACACGTTACACAAACATCTCCGACAATAGTGTGTTAATAATTATAAACCTGCGCCACTCTCAGAACTGCTGTTAAAGAAAATGATTTGGCGCCTTCTGACCAATCAGAATGCAGAATTCGACAGTACTGTGGTGTTACAGATAATAATGCAAAGTGAAGTGCTTTATAATACTTAATCAGCTCATATACAGTGTTTTTGTTAGATTTTAAACTAGTATCACTATACTCTAATAGATTTTAGAGTGTGTGTGTGTGTGTGTGATATTATTTTGACCACATGATGGTGCTAGTGTTATGATAAAAGAGATGTAAACATGGTGTACAGTACACTTGTGTGTATTAATGTTAGAAAATAATCTATATTTTATTATTTATATTAAAACAAATGAATACAGCAATAACATAATTATTAATCCTTTAACTATATAAACACATTTACTTTCTACACATGGCTACATCAGGGATTTATATCGTGTACATTTGTGTTCCTGTTTTAATAAAATTAAACAAAGCTGAATTGTTTTTGACTTAAATATTAATTTTCACAAATTCTGCTGCTTCAGTGTTTTTAGATCTTTGTGTCAGATGTTACTCTGGTATATAGTAGAATTATGAGCATTACATAAGTGTAACGCTTTTATTAACAATTACAAAGAGTCAGTATTTGTAGGGTTGTCCCTCATTTTTTCAAGATCTCTGTAATTCGCCTCGGCATGCTGTCAATTAACTTCTGGGCCCTGACTGATGGTGCAGCCCATTCCTCCACAATCAGTGCTTGGAGTTTGTCAGAATTTGTGGGGTTTTGTTCGTCCACCTGCTTGTTGAGGATTAACCACAAGTTCTCAATGGGATTAAGGTCTGAGGAGTTTCCTGGCCATGGACACACAATTTCCATGTTTTGTTTCCTAAACCACTTAGATATCACATTTGCCTAACATGATGGAAAAGGCATTGGTCATCATCAAACTGTTCTTGGATGGTTGGGAGAAGCTTTTTACTGGATGCCCCAAATAATAAAAAAAAAAAAAGAGATTCATCAGAAAAAATGACTTTACCCCAGTCCTCAGCAGTCCAATCTCTGTACTTTTGCGGAATATTAGTCTGTCCTTTATGTTCCCTTTCAAAAGCTACACTCGATGCAGCGTGAAAACGCTTTGGGAACATCTTTTTGTGTTGCTGGTTGTGAAGCATGTGTGTATCAAACACACCAAATTTTTGGCTTATATAACCTTGGTCAGGTGACATCGTCTGAATGAAATCAAATGAAATTCCCTCATTCTCGCGCGCTATCGTCGGATTAGGAAGTTTTCAGTCCACTTCTCAAGCGCGCCTCGGCGCTTCTTGTGATTGGACAGGAGAGACCCACTCTCGCCTCCGCAGGTATAGAGGAGTTACTGCAGGTAAGTAATGCATGCGATCGAGCGATTGCATATCCTCTGGCCGCAGAAGCAGGATTAGAATAAATAATAATAAAATTACTACTAATAATAATTTAGACGAGAGGTTTCTGTCGGGTGGCCGGGGGGAGGAGCCACAGATGCTCTCTCTCTCCTCCTTTTTTGGCGACCTTCATGATGAGTTAACTGCACTGGCTTCACTGCACACCATGGCGGGTTTTGCAGGGTCACCAGGGTAACCTGCTGAAAGACTTGAGCACTGGCAGGGCTCTTCATGATAGGGTGTTCCTGGAACTACGCCAAGCCACAGACCCGTCTCTCCGTGCAACCAAGTTGACAGCCCGTGCTTTCGGACATTTTATGGCTGCGATGGTTTCCGCGGAGAGGCACCTGAGGCTAAATCTCAGGGGCATCAAGGATAAGGAGCGTGCATTCCTCCTCAATGCCTCCATCTCACCTTCCGGTCTGTTTGGCGACGCCGTTACCTCTGTCACCACTAGGTTTCGCAAGGCGCAATTATATAAACAAGCCTTCTGGAAATTCTTTTTCCGTGATGCTCAAGAGTCAGGACTGTCGGCCACCCAGTCCCGATCAGGTCTGACTCTTGCGAGGCGTGACTGTCTTCTTACGTACTGTCTTCTGTCTTTACGAAGACGAAGTCCTGAAGCTCATTCGCCCAGGACCATGTGGGTGGCTCCCCCCGGGGAGGGGCGCATAGAATTCCTTTCAAGGATGAAGTGTTCTCCCTGGGTCTCCCATATACAAAATGCATCCATATTTTGTACGACGTAGGCAACTGGCTGATTCTGGCTCAGTCACAGAAGTTAACGCTCCGACATAGGCATGTCGTTCTAGCTCATCTTGATTTTTTAGGATTGAGACTTAACGCCATAAAAGCGTTCTGTTTCCTCCTTAAAATGCAACATATTGGGTGTCACGTAGGATTCGATCGCACTGCGTGCACAGGTGTCTCGTACGCATGTCAAGTCCATTTCCAACACCCTGAAGGAAATCAATCTAGGCCAGAAAGTGACTGTTCATCACTTTCAGAGATTTCTCATGGCAGTTGCATCCCCGCTAATCACTTTGGGCCTAGTGGACATGAGATCGTTTCAGTTGTGGCTAAAAGCAAGGGGATTTTACTCAGGGCCAATCCCCGGAGGCAAATAAGTACCCTTTCTATGTGGTTCAGACAACGGTTTTTGACTTTGGGTCCCACTTTAGGTGCGTTTTGTCATCGCGAGACGCTAATGACAGATGCCTCCCTCATGGGCTGGGGTGCGGTCTTAGATGGTCGTCCAGCCCAAGGAAGCTGGAGAGGCCATCTTCTCGCGTGGCACATTAATTGCTTTGAAATGATGGATTTATTTTGGCCCTGAAACACCTCCATGTCCTAGTGCGGGTGGGCAACACTACGGTAGTCTCATATATAATCGCCAGAGCGGACTGTGTTCGCACTGCTTTAATAAGCTAGCACAACAGGTTCTGCTTTGGGCACAGGAAGAGTTCCTGTCCCTCAAAGCAATTTACAGTCCAGAGTATATAAAGTTGGGAGCCCTGAAACCTTCACGCACTAGAAGAACTTATGCCCTTAAGGTAAGGGTATTTAAAAGTGGTGCATGGCGAAACATGTAGACCCAGTCCACTGCCGAATTGTTTTAGTGCTGGAGTTCTGCAAGAAAAGTTGTCCTCGGGCTTATGCCCTGGTACCCTCAGAATGTACGTAGCCGCTATTTTGGCTTGTCATGGCCTGACTGATGGGGTCTGGTTGACACCCCTTCCAAACCACTAGAGTCAGCGCCTGTCTGGCTTCTGACCCTTAAGATGTTTTTTCTTATAGTTACTTCTTTCAAGAGAATTAGAGATCTGCAGGCTTCCCATCCTGCCTAAACTTTGCTCGTGGGCTAGTCAGAGCTATTCTGTATCCTCACCTGAACTATTTTCATTCTTGACCATGCACACAGTCTTCCTCGAAGCCTCTGTTTTCCACCTTTTACAGCTCTGCAGCAGGAAAGGTTTCACTTACTGTCTTCAGTACGCACTCTTCAGATTTACGTCCACTGCACTAGCCAGTGGCATAAGTCAGAGCAGCCTTTTTTATGCCAAGCGCTCTTACATCGGGTGAGAGATGCTATTGCCCTAGCCTACGAGGTGCGTGGTCACACTTTACCTCTAGGAATCAGGGCTCATTTATCCAGGGGGATTGCCTTATCTATTGTGCTGGCAAGAGGTGTCCCCTTGCAGCAAGTGTGTTATGCGGCAGGTTGGTCCTCTCCGCACACATTTGTTAGAGACGTTTTCCCAGATAGATAGATAGATAGATAGATAGATAGATAGATAGATAGATAGATAGATAGATAGATAGATAGATAGATTTTTTTCATATTTCATATTTTCCATATTTTGTTTTATTCACACTTTTAAATATTCATTGGTATGAAACTTGCAATTGAGCTTTACTGCATCCTGCTCCTATCCGTGGTCCTTGAGATGAACTGGAGTCCACCTGTGCCTAACTGACTTCACAGGACATAATTAAAAAAGGGAAGCACCTATCTATATACAGTAAGGTTTTCCAGTAGTATGTGCATGTCAGAGTAAAAAAATCCATGAAGTCGAGAGGATTATCTGTAGACCTACAAGACAGGATTATGTTGAGACATGGGATCTGGGGAAGGATACAAGAAACTTTCTGCAGCATTGAGAGCACCCAAGAGCACGATAGCTTCCATCAGTCTCAAATGAAAAGATTTGGAACAACCAACAGTCTTTCCAGATCTGGTCTCCCAGCCAAAATGAGTAATCAGGGATGAAGCACCCTGATTAGAGATGGAACCGAGAAAGTAAGGGACACTATAAATGAGATCCTGAGTTCTCTTGTGGAGATAGAAGTGGTTACAAAAGAATAGCCATCATTACAGCTCACCAGCCTGTGCCCACATGCCAGCAGGGCACTGCCCACCAGATCTGCGCGTACACTTTTTCCTTCCTTTTTTCCCTTCCTCCTTCCTTTAACCCTTTCCTTTCCTAAGTAAAATTACCCTTTTTCCATAAGACCTCGTCCGTTGCCACCCTTGTGCCAAACCCTTTACAAAATACATGAACATATTTAACACCCCAGTGCAGTCCACTTAAAACCACAATGCAGGACATAAACAATTTTAACATGTGTGTGATAAAATTATTTTTTGTGTAAAGTTGTAATAAAAATCCTTCTATAAAATTATATGCTTAGATTGTCTGCCAAAAACGCTTAAAAATGTCCACCCTGACACTTGTATATTTGATTTTGAAAATGTAAACCTTGTTTTGCTGTCTTTATTAAAAAATACATGGGACCATGCTAATGTCCGAGTCTTGAATAAATCTTAATGGGTTTTAATAATTTGATTTAGGTTTGTATTCATCAATTAGTATAAAAGTACTCTTAATAGTTTCTTAACAGTAAAATCCGAATGCTTAGCCCTGTAACTTCTATCTCTTTTAGCTCCCAGCTAGTGTGATAAAATGATGCTTTCACAAAATTGCTGAATGAATTCACTGTGGTTATTCAGAATAATAAAAATGTCCAACAACGACAGCAATTGTGTAGCAAGCATGGTGGTGTAGTAGTTAGCACTGCCATTTTTCTTTATCGTAAAATATAGTTTTTTTTTGTTGTTTTTTTTTGTTTTTTTACAGTGCAATAACTGTGCTACCGTCTTTTTACGGTAGAATTCTGGCAACCACAGCTGCTGTTTTCTTTACCGTAAAATGTACAATTAATTTTTTGCAGTGTAAGATTTGGTGTTGTTTTTCTAGGAAGGTCTTCATGAGAGACAGTTTTATTATAGAGCTTGATGGGTTTTGCAAACACACTTGACACAAAACTGTTCTTGTGAGAAGTATTCCAGAACAGCTGACCTTCATGTCTTAAAATAACTGACTGTTGCTGTTGTTGTTACTTACTTAATCCCATATTTGTTATTAAAGGGTTTTTAAAAAATCCAGTTTTGTTGTGCATTTGGAGCAGTGCCAATATCCAATATCCACTCGTCTCACTCATCGTCCATAACGCTCTATCCTGTATTTAGGGTCGCAGGGACCTGGAGCCTACCCCAGGAGGCTTAGGGCACGAGGCAGGCTACACCCTGGACAGGGTGCCAATGCATCGCATGGCACACACACATGTACACACTTACACACCCATACACACTACGGGCAATTTGGGAACGCTAACTAGCCTAACCTGCTTATCTTTGGACTGTGGAAGGAAACCGGAGTACCTGGAGGAAACCCACCAAACATGGGGAAAATAGTAAATATATTACTATTATCTACACTACATGTTTACGTTTACATTCTGGACCATTGCACAAAGACACTTTAATAACCATTGCACAAAGACACTTTTTTTCTATGCATATTTGCACACCATCTTTCTCCCAAAAATATCAAAATTTCACAATTTCTTAAATGTTCTTGTACAGTATATTTCTATTTGTACAGTATATTTCTATTTTTAGTTCTATTTTTCCTAGTTCAATTTTATTTTTATTTTTTATTTAATTTTTCTATCATATTTCTTTTATTCATATTTATGAATAAATTTCATTTTAATTCAATTTTTTTCTATTGAATTTGAATTTATATTATATTAATAGTAAATATTGAAACAGGTCTCCTAATCATGCTACCTTACATCTGGAACTTGTATGATTGTCCTGTAAAAATGATGCAGATCTGCAAAGTCGTGTCAATTTTAATGTTTACCCCAGATAGCTTTTCTGTTGTTGATGCTTTACTGAGCAGTTTGTTTATTTCCAGGAGTCAGTATCACTGTATTTCACCCCACTGTAACTTCCCCTGCCTTCAATAAGCCAGGCATGCCTTAATGCCCTACGTGTAAAGCCAAGTAAAGATGAGAGTCAGGTCACAGGTTTGTTTACAACATGTCATGTAGATTGCTTTTGCAGTAAGACTAAAACTCATAATCCAGCACTGCACAGAGCAGTCTGGAGAAACCGAGCTGACAGAACAGAACTTCTACACAAAATATCTGATCCATTCTGATTCCTGGTCAGCTTTTACACAGAGTAAGGTACGTCACACATTCCATAAGATCAGCATTAACAATATAGGCATAAACTCAGCATAAACTCTCCTAAAGTCTAAGGCTTAGTTATTGTTGTTGTTGTTGTTGTTTTTAACTTGTATATTTTATACAAGTTTTATATTGACAGAGCATGGCATAAGCTCCAGTGAGAAAAAGTGTCTAATAGTGACACTTATTGTATGGATTTTACTGTTATTGTGGCTCCTAGCTTATTGTTATATCTTTTGGATAAACAACTTAAACTTAAACTAGTAATATATTCTTCTTATTATTATTCTTATTATTATTATTATTATTCTTCTTCTTATTATTATTATTATTATTAATATTTAAAAAGAAGAAATAATAAGCCAATTTGTTTTGTATGGGTGCACAAACTTTTGCACTAATCATATTCATGTGCTGTGGTTTTCAGAATCTTGCCTGCCCATGTGGACGATGGCTGCTCCGCAGGTGTCGACCCCAAGCATGACGACTTCCTTTTTGGAGACAGATGACTACAGCATTTATGCTAACATGACTGAGGAGCAGCTCCTGCAGCTAGCGATTGAGCAAAGTCTAGCTGATGCTAATGCTCAGCAAATCTGCTCTCGCACAACAAGACTGACGGCTCAGTGTTCACATCCCCCACGGCCTCAGAGCATCCCTCCTCCTGCAAACCCGCCTGCTAATCTACCCGCTAACCCGCCACTCATCCAATCCTCCAGGTTAATGTTTATAAGGCTAATGTTTATTAGGGTGTTGACACCAAATTATATGTTACTGCGAATGGAGGAGCGCAGAATCATTATGATAATAACATTTGCTAAAGTTTCTTTCTCTTTTCTAAGATATTTTTTAAAATCAACAATTTTATTATAGAATTGAATGTTTTTAATTAGTTTCTACTTATTTACCCACAGTAAAGTTTCAGTGTCTTTTAAATGGTAAATAGCTGCCCATTAACACACATGCTCAATACATAGAAGTGACTACAGATGGTGCTGTATACCCTACCGAGTGCAGCACTTTGCACAACAGAACACTGAAACTAAAAAAAAGGAACAACAACAAATTTTACATTAACACTTCTCTTCATTTCCCTAAAAGTCACAAAAGCTTATGGGCATGTACTCGGTATACATACATAATGAAAAAATTACTAATCCCAGATTCTGACTTGCTAGCATGCTTTCCGAACGTGGAAAGCAGTGGTTTATATCTGTAACATTGTTAAAATGTTTTGTGAAGCCCAGTTCCTCTTAGTATACATAATTTTTATCCTTACAGTAATAAACAATTCTCAAGAATCAACCGAGATGCTCAAAACCATTTGTTCAGCAAGGAAAAGAGGGAAGTGATTGCTTGGACAAGACACAATGGATTTTTACGGGTTACTGTGGAATCAGTCAAGTAAATGTCTTTAAAATGCAAAACTAGCACAAATGTGGCTAAAATGTGTCCATTGACTGATACAAATTGGACATTTTATTTCCAGAGATTTAGACCCTTTTCTCTCAGCGATTTGGAAAGGTGATGCTAAGGCTCTACGTGCGATAGTACAAACCAAATCCCGAAACCTTTTGGAAACTAATCAGGAAGGTTGGCTCCCCCTTCACGAGTCAGCTTACTACGGTCATGTGGACTGTCTGAAGATTTTGCTAAGTGGTAAGATGACCTTTAAAGACTATACAATCTTGTGTTCCCTGTGTGGGGATTCATTTTAATTCATGTTTAATTGTGTGTTGCTTTCAGCCCAACCAGAGACAATTAACAGACGCACGCTAAAGAACCAAACTCCGCTTCTACTAGCTGTAAGTCGCAGACATTCAGCTTGTGTCCACTATCTGTTGGAGAAGGGTGCTGATCCCAACCTGGCAAACCACCAGTGGGAGACGCCATTATACAAAGGCAAATATATGTTAGCAATAAAACCAATAAAACCAGGATTACACTTTATGTACAGTATCTTTGGGATGGTACTAACATTATTACCATAACTGCCAAACCATGTACTATTGCTAAGCTGCTTAGCACCTTTGGCCCCCGATTTCATAAGCTATTGAGGTAACTACCTATGGATTGAATGCATTCTGGATTCTGACTGGTTAGGATTATTTTAACAATATAAATTAATAATTACAATGTAACGTATGTGCCAAAGCAATTCCATCTTTAGGCAAATAGTCTTGTTTGTATATAACAATATATATTTTTTTTACAGCTTGTGAAAAGGGAACTGCAGAAGCTGTGGCTCTTTTAATAAGATATGGAGCACTGACAACTAAGGCATCAATACAAGGAGCAACGCCACTGCATGAAGCAGTGGCAACCAAAAATGTGGAAATGTGCAAATTGCTACTGCAAGCAAAGGCAAATCTGATGGCTAAAAACATTTATGGCATAGATCCACCATTCACAGCAGCTCAGTGTGGGGCTGCCGAAGTCCTAAAATTCCTGATAATGAAAGGTAGGCATTAATTAAAATAGATTACATAAGGAGTAACAAATTAAAAGCATTTGTAACATTTTAAACTTAACTACAGTACATATCCACTTGAAAAGTCATCAACCAAGTCAACTCTTCATTGGTTTTGTCCAGGAAATGGCTTTATAACCATTAAACATTAAAGAAGTGGAATAAATGGCAAAAAATGGTATAAATGGCAAACTTTGCCAGTGGACACAAGTTTCTCAGTATTGATTATTGTCCTTCAGGTGCAGATGTTAACACTCAGGCCAATGATGGTGCTTCAGCCTTGTTTGAAGCCTCTAAAAATGGCCACAGTGAAGTTGTAGAGATTCTCTTGTCCTACCGTGCTGACGTTAACAAATCTAACAAAGCTGGACTATTTCCTATTCATCTTGCAGCTAAAAATGGACATTGCAGGTTTTTAAAACAATGTTTATCCTTTTGTTAATTCATACGGAATTCATTTGATGGGGGAAAAAAGCTTAAATGTATTATTTTCCTTCTTGTTTAGAGTTGTTTCCTTGCTAATACCAAAAACTAACAAGACCAAAATAAATCGCTCTGGCATCAGTCCTCTTCATCTGGCTGCAGAACGCAATAGAGATGAGGTTCTTGAGATACTGATAGATGCCGGGTTTGATGTCAACTCCATGCTGTCAGAAGATTGGTCCAAAATGTATGAGGACCATCGCAAAACTGCCCTCTACTCTGCTGTGTCCAATAGCAATGTTGATGCAGCTGAAATGCTCCTGAAAGCTGGGGCTGATCCCAACCTGGACACCTTCAATCCTCTGCTCGTTGCTGTGAGGAAGGGCTGCATTGAAATGGTCAAGCTTCTGGTCAACCATGGTGCAAATATTAACTCCATCCTCCCAACTCACCCCACCGAATTCCCAGCTGCTTTGATTTTTTCCATGAATAACTTGCCAATGATTAAGTACCTCATGGATTATGGGTGCGATGCTCAATCATGCTTTAAGTGCGACTATGGCAGTGGATCTCACCCGCCCATAAACTCCAGCATGCAAGATGGAAGGGACAGGCTGTACTACCTCAGTGATGAAAGTTCAGAAAGCTGTGTACAGGTAAATGTTAGAAAACCACAAGGGTACATCCTTGGTATTTTAATTTGATTTGAATCTGTTACCTGAGTATAGGATATATTTGAGACTAAATTTAGAAACTAGTTACTATTCATCTGCATTATATCAGTTTTAAAATTCACTACCTACATTCATGTTCTCAGAAGAAACATCTGTCCATCCATTATCAGTACTAAATATGTCTAGGATTGCAGGGGGTCTGGAGCATATCCCAGAGAACTTATAGGGCACAACACCTTGCATGCCAATCCATTGTAGGGCATAAGCACACACATTCACACACAAGCAAACACTAAATTCAATTTCGGGAAGGAAACAACCTACAAACAATCAACTTACACCACATGTGAATGGACTATAGAAGGAAAGTAGAGTAGCTGAAGGGAACCAACTAAACATGGGGGAACTTGCAAACTTAACGCACAGAACAGAGGGGATATTCAAACCCCGAACCCTGAAGGTACAGTATGAGTTGACAGTGCTAACACGTAGGCTCAAATGATGTACCCATTGATAGTGGTTCATACCTCAGCAATTTCTAGGGCAATTAGCATATGACAAAAAAAATTGGCTGGTGTACTTCGGTGAAGCTCAGGATTACATAAGCTTATTGTTTCAGTAGGGCAACAATTGGTATAAAAAGTCTAAGGAGAGACACCAGACAAAGAGTGATCCTAATGACCCCATAGAGATAAACCCTTAGGGTAGGGTTTACGCATCCCTGAACCTATAGGCCTGGGGTCGATGTCCGGTCCACCCACATAACGTTGGCTCAGGATTGTGGGCTCTTAACCTGCATGAAAGGTTGTGGTCAGATGCACCACTAACCAGGCAACAAGTATATAAGCAGACTATCTTGGGCAGACTAGGCCCTTGCAAATGAATTTCATTTAAGTAAGTTAAAGATAAAACCAAATGTGCCAAGCCCATACCCATAAAGTACCCCAGTTACCAGCAATGGTACAATTTAACATTGCAACGCACATTACTTATTATAATTGTTTAAATATTTGACTTCAACAGTTCTGTGAGATGATCGCCAGGCCAAAAGTCACCAACTGGGCTGGACCTATCATAGACATACTGCTGGACTATGTGGGTCATGTGAAACTCTGTTCCAGACTAGTTGAACACCTGGACAATTACAGTGAATGGGCTCAAATCAAAGAGAAAGCAAGTATGTATTCCCCTTTAATCCCCTACGTTTGATTCCAATGTAAGTGTGTGGCATAACTAGATACCCTGTAGTAATCACTTATCTTCAATATGTTCTTTATCCTGTTCGATATGGTGAGTCCAAAGTCTATCCTTGTTATGCTCGGTGGGAATAATTGATAAACCTGGTATCCAGTCCATCACAGGGCACCACTCTCACACCTGTAGGTTTTGGGAGGTGGGGGGAAAATCAGAGAAAACTGGACACATGAAGAACACACATATAACTTGTAGAACCCTGGAGGTGTATGGTTACTCACTGTACCACAATGCCACCCTGGTTTATTCTCACCTTGAAAAAACATGACAATATGTGGACTAGTGGCTAACGGCTAGGAATATGTGTGTGTGTGTGTGTGTGTGTGTGTGTGTGTGTGTGTGTGTGTGTGGTGCCCTGTGATGGACTGGAGTACTATTCTGAGCATACTCCCACCTTAAACCCAGTGTTACCTGGGGTTTGTATCTACCACAACCCTAATAAGGATAAAGTGCTTGAGGAGTAAATTAATAATTAAAAAGTACTTCTCCTAGTTCATGTGTTTCATATATCATGCACTTATCTGGTTAATCCTTAAAGTTAAGCATCGTTTGTGAATAATGGACTGTGGAGCATTTAAACTCTGCTCGTCTGTGCAGTGCCTCCTCGGTCCTTGATGCATCTTTGCAGAATAAAGATTCGTCAGCAGCTGGGCGTCCAAAGACTAAAACAGATGAACCGTCTCCCTCTGTCTCGGAGGCTTATCAAGTTTTTATGGCATGAGAAAGAATCATTTACTGATATCCTTCAAATGTGAAAATATAGTTTCGGTTATCTTTTTTATTTACAGAATCTTCTGGTCTTTTAAAAGTGATGTTACTTCTGTTTTGTTTTTTACTTTTGGTAAGTGATTTTGTTGCTGTGTTTAGTTGTTTTTAATTTGTGAGTAGTAAAGCCAGCTGTTTTGTTTAAATTTTATGTTTAAAATGTTTCAAATACTACTAGGGTGACATTTAATTTAATAAAATTCCCATTCAGTCAGATTCAACTAAATAAATCAATCAATCAAAATCATCTATACAAATTGCACAGACGTTACAAAGTTGCTTTGCTGTGATCTGATTTATTTTGAGGAGCCCAAACAGTCTTTTAACAGAATTTTGAAACTGCTTTAAGAGTAAAATTTCTATTGGATCTTCACATATTATTATTATTATTATTATTATTATAAAAGGCTTAAATATAAATTGTGATGAATGTGTTATATTTGTGTAATCGAAGTGTTGTTGTAAATTTTATGGACTTCTCTGTGCTTTATATAGTGTGTAATACTATACAGGATGTGCTACTGTGTGTGTATAATGTTATATATGATAAATAATAAATATTTTTTATACAACACTGTGATGAAGTGTCATTGATGAGGACATGCGCAATTTCTGTGAGTCAAGGTTCCTTAATTCTGAAATGACCTTTTTTTTTACAATTATTAAATGTCCAAGATACAGTATATGAGTATGCGTACAGTAAATATGCATTAAACAGTTAGAATTGTCCAGCTGTCACTGAGAATTCCTTAAAATCTCCACTAGTCAGCTGTTTGCTAATAACCTAACTTCTATTCGTTGCAGATTACAGTATTGAGTTCTTAAATTACAGTGTGCTTTCTTCTGATTTGTTTTTAAATGCATCGTTACCATGGAAACCACAATCTGCTCTTTAAACTAGTCAAACTTGCAGGTTTTGACACGCACATGGTCATCATTCATATCTGAAGTTATAATTAGTGACATTGAAAGCTTAAACCTACAGTAGCCGTAAGCCAAAGCTTTTATATACAAAAACAGTGACATTTTTATTAAAGTTAATGTGATTAATTTTAAAAATCAGCTGGTAAACATCTGCGTCCTGAAGACTGAAAAACATCTGACTGTCAAATCACTGACACTGGAGACTCCTTCCATAAATATCAAGGAATGGGAAGAAAACATGCACATAAGTGGGGTACCTTTCAGAGTTGTGCAACAGATATGTTATGTAAGAGAACCTGCTTGTGTTACATTAATTGATATTGAAACTGTTGCATGAGACACACGCTATGAAAAGGTCACAGAAATAGGTCAAGGATCTCAAACGCATCCTTGAGAATAATCTGTTTGAGATCTGTTACACTGCTCTAGGCATGACCTCGGTGAAATCAGAGACTGTGTGTGTGTGTGTGTGTGTGTGCTGTGCTGTAAAGTCCTCTTCATGTTTAGAGGCAGAGTTAATTTAACCTTTTAACAAATACGTTCCTAGAAACGAATCTGTCGAGGTTACAAGGTTTGACTGCTTCTTGCCGTGACCTTTAAGTGCTATAATTAACCATCTTATCATTTTATACATAAGTGTGCACTAAAATAAAAATGTGTCACAAGACAGTTTTTATGAAGTTCAGTGAGATCATTAGTATATTCTGTAAAGATTAGAGTGTGAATAATATTTTTTCCAGTATGTAACCAATGAACAGCCGGCTAAATCTGTTATTAAATTAAATTACATACACAAAACTAAATCAGAAGCAATAATCAGTTATAACTTGGTGATGATGTTATCCACAATCCATCCATCCATCCGGATATCATTATCAGCAAAAACTAGATTGATTGGACCTCAACACAACAGTCTGGTGAACTTCCTGCATTAATGCTGATGCTGCACCGATCCACTATAAGCTCACACTGCATGAACTCCTTCACTTAATGGATTCCTGCTCAAAGGGTGACATCCACTGTTTACTGAAGGTGCTGACTTTCATTCCAGCGACTTAAGTTGCAAACCAGCCAATGCACGCTGAAAGTCATGGGCCAATGAAGCTAACAGAATTATATAACCTCCAAAAAGCAGAAAAGTCAGAGGTCTCCAGACCAGACACACTGTTTCCCCCAAGAAAATCACAAATGGCTTGTATAAGTGGCACTGCGGACTCCCACGGCTAGCCATGCTAAAAAATATCGTGATAATAAATTTGACACAGATTTTCAATAGCGCTACAGTGAAAGGACAGCAACTAATCGGAGATGTTATAAGAAGAGACAAGGAAATGAGTGGCAGTAAAATAAGTGTCGTAAACTGTACAATACACACAGAAGCATAGCAAGGGGGTGAAAACTTTTGCTCCTAATGGTCCATTTTTGGAATAAACCATAGATAACTTTATGGTTCTGGGCTTTTGCAAGTTGGCATTAAAAACTTGGCCTTTTTGTTCTGTCCATAAGCCCCTGTCTCCCGTGTCCTCTTCTCACGGCCGTGCGTCTCTCTCAGTATTCTTGCCTTCTGCAGTTCCGCTTTACGTTCTGCTCCAGCTATCTCCTGAGAGGAATCTGAGCCCTGAGGCTGGCATGCAGTGCTGCTGAGATCATGTGGACACTTTCGAAATGTCCTATAAACAGAGCGGGGACACAGGGGCGCTTTTGGCCGAGGACTAGGACAGGAAGAAGCGAAACAGAGTGTTTCTGTGACTTTTAATCAAAAACCTGAGCGGAAATTGAACTTTCAGGAGGGGGTAAGTGTGCTCCAATGTGTTCCTGCACAATATACTGTATCATATCACGTGTAGGTACTTCTGCGTTCATGGCCTACCTGGTGTTGTTAGGGTTAAAACGAACCTGGGTAGTTTAGATTAGAGCAAAAAAAGAATTCATTTCACTCTTCTGTTCAGGAATGCAGTTTATCTTCACAGCATTTCTGCATATGTTCATTAGTTATGTTTATCAGTGTGACACTTTAATGTTATTAATATTTCATTATTATGTGTATATACAGTGTATCCGCAAACCTGCATGCTATTGGAGTTTCAGTTATTTGCCTGATATATATATATATATATATATATATATATATATATATATATATATATATAATATAAAAGAGAGAAAGAGAACAGAAATATGTGGTATAAATCCTGAGAGTTGTTTGGAGCAGAGTTTCTATTAATAAACCTGAACAGCAGATATGTAACACTATGCTATTCTTGTCCAACAACTGGGTCAGACATAACACATGACTTTATGAAAACAAAATGAGACAGCGTTACATTGATCACACACACACACACAAGAATTTTGAAGTGAGTTTAAAAATGTGTGACGCTTCTATTCACCAGCTCTAGAGGTACCCAGGGGTATTCTGGGGTACTCAGGGGTATATGGTGGGGGGGGGGGGGTACCCAAGAATATTCTGGAGAACTTAGGAGATCTTAGTCATAGTATTCAGTGATAATGAATAGTTGCTATAACGTTGCCAACTGGTGTTGCTACAGTAGGTGGATGTGAGGGTATTACAGGTGGTTGCTAGGCTGTTGCTAGGTGGTTGCAGTGATATTCCAGGTTGCTGTTGGGTGTTTTAGGGTGGTTGTGATGATATTTCAGGTGGTTGCTAGGCTGTCGCTAGGTGGTGGCAATGATAAAAGTGTTGCTAGGCGGTGCAGATGGTTGTTGCCAGAACACTGCAACCTGTTGCTATGACAATCCAGGTTTTTACAAGGTGTTGCTTGATGGTTACCTCTGTAGCTAGTTGCTATGGTACCGTGAGGTGGTTGGATAATACTAACTCCTTATTGTCGCAAGGGATCCATAACCACAGCAAATTTTGTAGGCATATTTTAATAATTGCAGCTCATGAAATTATACAAATTTCTGAATAGAAAAAGGAAGTGAAAAACATTATGAAGAAAGAAATGCAGGGCTTAATGACGGATTCTTTATTCTATGCCTACAGTACATATAATTCTACATTCATTGTCCATGGCAATATTTTTTAGCCTTTCTGTTTGAACCTTTTATCCAGGAGACAACACCACACACTCCATCATGGCGGCTGCCACCGGGCCTGTACTGGGTGCCACCGGTCCCACGCTGAACCACGATGACTTCTGCCTCTACGGCTACATGTCTGACGAGGAACTCATACAGCTGGCCATCGAGCGCAGTCTCACCGAGACCCACAACAACCCCACACCACCTTCAGCTGAAAACACAAAGAGCTCCGTTCCTCAGCACAGACCCGAGATTCCCCGGCCGAGTCAGCGTCAGATACCACGATCTGATCCGCCCCCCTGTCCAGCAAACCCACCCAGGTACCTGGCAAAGGAAACCCAAACACACACACACACACACACACACACACACACAAGAACGCACAGATTAATGCTCACTCAAATCTGCAAACTTTGACCATTTCAACAAAAGTTTAAGGTTGAAGTTGGAATTAGCACCAATTTGATCAAATCCAACCAATCAAAAAGTCAACGAAGAAGATTTGAGTTCCTTTGTTACTGAAAGCAGGAAGTAATGCAACGCCTCAATAACATTATAATATAAATGAAATGATCTTCTTGGGAACAAGGGTGATGATTATTCCAGTCGTCCCTATTTTCCTTTGTTAGTAAGACATGAGGATGGGAAGTGCTTGGCCCCCTTAAGTTACACACAGCGATATACTGTATGTTTCAAACTATATGCAACAGGTTACATTATTTTTTGACCCAAATATTGGTTTCTTTTTTGGGGCGGATGGGTGTAGGCTGAACAGAATACAATATGTTGAATTAAACTGTGTTGAGGTTCGGAGGCTGCACTTTTCCAGTGTTGTGTGTTTTCAGCTAACACACCTCTGATTTATCACTGAAACACTGACGGGCTGCTTACGGACACTGGATACACCCCACCTGTCCCTGTACATCCCACATAATGGCGCAACAGCCATCAAATCAGCTGGAAAAATCCAGAGCTGAAACGCTCCCAAAGCTCACATTCCAACCAGCCAGGAATAGAAAAACAGAAGTACAGCCCTCTCCTCTGTCCCGCTGCTTTGTGTTTAACCCCGAGATCGAGTTACACTCCATACACTCTTGTCTAGTGACGACAGTGTACAATGGTTTCGCACGGCTGCTCCATTGGAAACATACGATTTTACTGGATTGTGAATTTTTATATACACCTATATGGTTTTATATCATAGTTGATGGTGTTATGATGGAGCTGTGCTACTGTTTCAAGCACAAAGTTCATCATTTTCCAATAACAACAAACTAAAGTGTCTCATACTGCAGCATCATTTTTATTTTCTAAAAATAATTTTTATTTCCATTATACAGTAGTTACTTTAATTCCTGTGCTTCTAGAAGTTTCTCTTCTCAAGCAGGTGGGAAACATGAAGGATTTGTTCTTTTTGAACGAGTCTTTAATGTGACTCAGAAGAACGAGTCGTCTCCGAGCATGATTCGTTCATTTTCTACTTGGCGCGCGTGCGCAGTGCATCGCGAAACCTCCGTAGTTTATGTACAGGAAACAGAAATGAGTTGTTACCTTTGAGTCTTCTAGTCTGGATTATTCGTTCTTTTGTCATGTGACTCTCATAGACGCTGTGCAGTGCAATAGATTCAAAAGAACAAACGACTGGGTCTGGAGGACTCATGAGAAGAACCGCTCAATTCTGTTTTCTATGTAATGCACTGAGAGTCACGTGACAAAAAAATCGAATGATTCGGACCAGAAGATATGAGAGGTGAGCTGCTCCTTCTGTTTATCATCATACCTCCTTAGCTATATTGTAATATTTTCATTACTGTATATTTTCATGAACGAAGTCGTTAAAATGATCCAAACTTCCCATCATTAACACGTACCACTGAAACTTGAGACTCTTTCTTTAAATATTAAATATTTAAATGTCTTCTTACTTTACAGAAACTTTACCATTTTAACATTTACACATGATTTTACTCGGGTGTTGCAGAGCATCGGCTGTAGACGTCTCTGTGAATGGGCTGTTGCTGTTCAAATGAGCTGTTATAATAGAGAATTAATCAACAGATTCTGACCAATCAGGATGCAGGACTTAACTGCAATGTGTGTAAATATTGATACATTTTTTTTTCCTGTTTTTCTCTACAGGAATCAAAATGACCAGCAGCCTGTAACAGTGAGTCACTTCACCACAGGGAGCGGGAAGCGAATGGTGGCGTACCGGAGATCTGACGGAACTCTGATGGAAGTCAAACCCGAGGCGGAAGAGTGAGCAAATTCACTTTGGATCCTATTTTTAGCATTATTCAAAGGGTTTTTCTTTTCTTTTTTTTTTTTTGAAGATTCCAAGCCTGATTTTTGATTTTTTAATAGAAAAGTGGATCCTGTGGTGAGAGCGATCAGGAATGGAGAGGTTGGAACGTTGAGAGGACTGATCAAAATGCCTGACTGCAACCTTCTGATGCCAAACGAATACGGCTGGATTCCACTCCACGAGGCTGCACACTACGGCCAAGATCACTGTGTTAAAGCGCTCCTCAGAGGTGGGACTGAGACGACGTCTACATGCACAGTGTGTGGAGACTGTTTTCAAAAAGTGGTTTTTACCAAAAAAGAAATGTTATTCATATATACAGCAATTTTGAAAATATATCTATTAGAATGACAATACAAAAAGTATTTTAAACTAAATTAATTATAAATGAATGAATTTAAATATAAATAAACTAAACAGTTAGTTACGATTGAGTAATCTGATTGGACCAGACGCAGTGAAGATAACAGTGAAGTAACAGCACTGAAACATGTAACTGTATATAATAAAATCCAGTGTAAAATAATTCTAACAACAAAACATGGCTACCTCTGCCAGGAGGTTAGGAAACAAGAAAACTTATTTATAATCATTATGGAAAATGTGACTCTTAACTTCTATTTATTTATCTGTAATCCTGGGATAAAGTCCAACCTGGGATGATTAACCAGCGCACGCCAAAGGATCAGACGGCTCTCCTGCTGGCCGTGTCCCGAGGGCACGCGGAGTGTGTGGCGTTTCTGCTGGATAAAGGGGCAGACCCTGACATCGCCAACAAGGACAAGGAGACGCCTCTGTATAAAGGTACGACAGGGAGGTTCCTGACCCAGAGATAAACTGTACAGTACTTTCATTTTAACTATTGTATAGTCTCTGTATTGTATTGATTATTTTTTTTTTTTTCACTTAAATAGAAGTTTACCGTTTAAGGTCCCATAAGATGAGTTTACTGAGACAAACTCATGGACATAAACATGTTCTGCAGTCCTCTACATGTCTAGTTAAAAAATTTTTATTTAAGTCTGTGTTTTTTTTTCCATCTGTCCAGCGTGTGAGAAGGAAAACCCAGAGATCGTGGCCATGCTGCTGAATCGCGGCGCGACGGTGAACAAGAGCTGTATCCAGGGCTGGACGGCGCTCCACGAGGCCGTGTGCAGGAACAACGTGGAGATCTGCGAGATGTTAGTGAAGGCAGGGGCGAAAATAAGCACGGCCAACATTTACGGCATCACCCCCATCTTCGTGGCAGCTCAGAGCGGGAACCTGGATACGCTCCGGTTCCTCCTGAAGAACGGTGCTAAGGAAAAACCTTTATTTTAAGGCCTGAGGTGTTCCAAGAGAAGTTTTTTTTTTTTTAATGGAATTATTTTCCACCACCAGGTGCTGATATCAACAGTCAGGCAGCAGATGGAGCCACGGCGCTTTATGAAGCCTGTAAGAATGGTCATGTAGAGATCGTGGAGTTCCTGCTGTCTCAAAAAGCCGACGCCAACAAACCGGGCAAAACCGGACTGCTGCCCATTCACATAGCAGCTCAGAGGGGACATGAACGGTGAGTGTGCGCTCAGCAACTGTGCTGTAGTCAGAGATAATAATAATAATAATGGGCAAGAAAAAGAAAGTTCATTATGGATTTATTTTTTCACAAATTTATTTTTTTAAAGCACATATTACAGTTCCGAAAATTAACACAGTGACTTGATTTTTTTTAAATGCTTACTTGAAATTTTCAATACATTTTGAAGAAAAAAACGTGTGAAGGTTAAGGCTGTTAAGGTACTATACATCCTCATTTCTTTATATTTAGTTTGGTAAATGAGACAATAAGGGAGAGGGAAAGGATGTACAGTAAGTAGGGAAGAAGACAAGAAGAATGCAAAGGAGGAAGGGAGAAAAAAACATAAAGCAGGTGATGGAAGGAAAAGAGGAAGAAAGGAAGTGAGGAAGATAGGAAGAAATGTGCAAGCAAGCAAAGGAGAAAGGAACAATGCGGGGAAGACAGGAAGAAATACATAAAAAAGTTATGTAGGGAAGGAAGGAAGATGGGAAAGTGAGAAAGGGAGGATAAAGTTAAGGAAGGAGCAAAGAAAGAAAATGGAAAGAAAAAGACTAAGTAATGGAAAAAAGAATAAATAATTGAAGACAAGAGGAAAGGTTCCTGGAGATGGAAAGAAATTGAAAAAGAAGGAAAGAAGTAATTATTAATATTATTATTAGTAGTAGTAGTAGTAGTAGTAATAGTAGTAGTAGTAATTTGTCTGTGATTTTTTAATGTTAAACATCATGCTAAATAGTTCAAAATAAATATTTGTTTTAATGGAATTTAATTTTAATCAGTGAATATGTGATGTACTGTGTATATATTTGTATGGATGGATGTGTATAAATGTTGTTGCATGCTGTTTCAGCTCGGACCTCTTCGCTTTCGGGTCAGCACACAGTACTGACAGGGCGCTTCAGTAAGTCCTACAGCGTGGATACAAAACAAAAGGCAAAGGAAAATAATCCTGAATCTCAATTAACACTGAACGTTAATAACATCACATTAATCTGTAGTGTAAATGTGTAGAGAGAATACTGAAATCCTAAAGTCATTGTTCTTTAACCGTGTGTCACAGCTGTTCATCACTGCTGTCACCTCATTCTTCACACTTCACACTGTGTGTAAGGTCACTTTAACTTGCTGTGGATTTAGAATGTATGATGCTCCTGAAGTGCAAAACACTTTAACAAATCAAAAAACACTTTAACATTAACTCAAAACACAGTATTATTAACTCAAAACAAAACATTAACTCAAAACACAATATTATTAACTCAAAACATTAACTCAAAACACAATATTATTAACTCAAAACAAAACATTAACTCAAAACACAATATTATTAACTCAAAACAAAACATTAACTCAAAACATTAACTCAAAACACAATATTATTAACTCAAAACAAAACATTAACTCAAAACACAATATTATTAACTCAAAACAAAACATTAACTCAAAACATTCTCAAAACACAATATTATTAACTCAAAACATTAACTCAAAACACAATATTAATAACTCAAAACAATATTATTTACTCAAAACAAAACATTAACTCAAAACACAATATTATTAACTCAAAACAAAACATTAACTCAAAACAATATTATTAATTCAAAATAAAACATTAACTCAAAACACAATATTATTGACTCAAAACAAAACATTAACTCAAAACAAAACATTACCTCAAAACAAAACATTAACTCAAAACATTAACTCAAAACACAATATTACTAACTCAAAACATTAACTCAAAACACAATATTATTAACTCAAAACAAAACATTAACTCAAAACAATATTATTAACTCAAAACAAAACATTAACTCAAAACACAATATTATTAACTCAAAACAAAACATTAACTCAAAACAATATTATTTACTCAAAAGAAAACATTAACTTAAAACAAAACATTAACTCAAAACACAATATTATTAACTCAAAACAAAACATTAACTCAAAACACAATATTATTAACTCAAAACAAAACATTAACTCAAAACAATATTATTTACTCAAAAGAAAACATTAACTTAAAACAAAACATTAACTCAAAACACAATATTATTAACTCAAAACAAAACATTAACTCAAAACAATATTATTTACTCAAAATAAAACATTAACTCAAAACAAAACATTAACTCAAAACACAATATTATTAATTCAAAACAAAACATTAACTCAAAACAAAACATTAACTCAAAACACAATATTAACTCAAAACATTAACTCAAAACACAATATTATTAACTTAAAATAAAACATTAACTCAAAACACAATATTAATAACTCAAAACAAAACATTAACTCAAAACACAATACTAACTTGAAACACTTTAACTTAAATCGCATTTATTTAAAATTTATTTAAAAAATATTAACTCAAAAAACAACATTTACTCAAAACATGAGAACTTTATCTCAAAACACAATAATAGCTTGAAACAGCAGCATAGCAGCCGAATGTCACTTGAATCAAGTGTTTTGTCACTTTGACCTCAGAATGTTCATGTAGGTTTATGTCAGGAAATCAATACAGGACTTTTTCTAATATACGTCAATAAGAATCCTAATGCCATTTCACAGTGTGTATTTAACTTAATAATTCCAGCTACTAAACAATTCTTATCTACCTGCCTCCATTAGCGCTGTCATAGCACTAACATTGCTGTTCGTGTGCATGGATCAAACGTAAAACTTTACAACACTGCCTCTGTGCTTCAGAATCGTGGCGATGCTCATCCCTGCCACCAGTAAGGCCCGGGTGAGGCGCACCGGTATCAGTCCCCTGCATCTCGCTGCCGAGCGCAACCGAGACGAGATCCTCGAGCTGCTCATCGAGTCCGGCTTCGACGTCAACGCCATGCTGTCTGAAGACCGCAGCACCATGTACGAAGACCGGCGTAGCACCGCCCTCTACTTCTCCGTAATCAATAACAACATCGAAGCCACCAGCATGCTCCTAGAGGCCGGTGCCGATCCCAACCTGGACGTGTTCAGCCCTTTGCTCGTGGCCCTCAGGCAAGGCTGTATGAGTACGGTGAAATTACTGGTGGAACACGGCGCTAACGTCAATGCCTACATCCCCACGCACCCCACCACTTTCCCCGCTACCGTCATGTTCTGCATGAAGTACCTCCCCATGCTCAAGTACCTGATGGACAATGGCTGTGACGCGCTGTCATGTTTTAACTGCGTCTACGGCAGTGACCCTCACCCACCGCTGAAAATGAGGAGCAGTAGAACAAGCTACAGAGATGAGGAACCTACATCTCACAACACCTGTGTACAGGTAATAGACCTCCTAACAGTAACATACCTAGATGGATGGATAGATGATGTCATAAAAAGATGAGTGTGTTCTACATGTATGTCCTGTGATAAAGGCTTTAAGTCATAACAGGCTGATCGATGTGTTACAGTAGATGTACAGTAGGATCAATGTGTTAATTTTCATGTTAAGCAATAAAAGTGTCTCTGCTGAAGTGGATGGAGCAACACAAAAGGGGGTTGGTATTTATCTGTTAGCAAGCTATTGTTAATAACTATTGACCTATTAAATTGTTTATCATAGCTGATGTAAAGGGTTATGTTTTTTTTATGTGTGCATGGGTGTAGATAAGGAAAATCAAGTCGACTCAACGAGTTCTCAAATCGTTTCAATGTTTCTGTAATTCTTGTTCAAAGTCCAATCCATACACCTTCAATCTATTAATAGCAGATAACTTAAGACACAAGATCTATAACTAAACAAAATGTGTATGCTAATACTGTACCTGCGTCATCTGCACCTCCAGTTTTGTGAAATAGTCTCCACGGACACGTACAGCCCCTGGGCAGGACCCATCATCGATGTGCTGCTGGATTACGTAGGGCATGTGATGCTCTGTTCCCGACTCATCGAACACTTGGACAGTTACTCGGAATGGGCCGGAATCAAGGAGAAATCAAGTACGACTAAACCATCATGACTTTATGGCTTTAACCCTGCTGAGAAACCCTGCAGGTTTTTGACCTGCTCCAAACAACAAGACTACACTACTCTAGTTATGTCTAATAATAAATAATTACTTAGGAGAAAGTGAGTGAGGAAATATTGTAAAGTTATCACTAACTATCGAATGTAACTAGCTGGTGGAAGCTAGGCTGTGCACCTTTGTGAAATTTGAGGTATTAATAAGTATGAGGTGTTATCAAAAAGTTCTAAGCACAAATAAAGTACAATCACAAAGAGCACAACCTTCATAAGTCAGTGTGCCAAAAGACACGGTCCTGTGTACATCGGGAGCTGTGCCGCGGGTGCTAGTCTGACCATGTGCATTACCATGTCTGCAATTTCATCATAAACAGAAAGTAGGAACAAACACAGAACATGAAATTTTGCATGAAACTGGGCAAATCTGCCACGGAGACATTTGACGTGATTCGGCAAGTTTATGGTGATGCTGCAACGAGTTGTTTGAGGTGTTTTGAGCAGCACATGCTCATCAAGAACAGAAGAACATCACTGGAAGACCTTCAACGAGCTCAACCCCCGAAAATGTCAAAACCATTATGATGGTCGGAGAACTATCCACAACATTGCTACAGTTGTCTGCATGTCATGCGGAACAGTCCAGGCGATCCTCATGTGTGATCTGATACCAAGTTCGTCCCTGATCTGCTGCCCCAGAAGCAAAAGGAACATTGCTTCGAAGTTCGCCAAGAACTCCGTCAGCGTGTCGTGGATGACCTTTGACATTTTCAGGTGTTGAGCTCGTTGAAGGTCTTCCAGGGATGTTCTTCCACTCTTGTGGAAGTGTGTGTGCCACTCAAGACACCTTGAACGACTTATTGCAGCATCGTCATAAACTTTCCGAATCACATTAAACGTCTCTGCGGCGAATTTGTCCAGTTTCACACGTTCAAGGTGGTTTGAGTGGCACACGCAATCACAGACAATGGCAGCAATGTTGTGGATAGTTCTCCAATGTGTGATTTGATACCCCAGTATCGTACAACTTTGTCCCCCTGGACACGCTGACCCAGGAGCAGAAGGAACATAGATCTTGAGATGAAGCAACAGTCTTCACAGAGGAAAAGACCATCACCATAGTCTTTTTAAACAATCGTGGAATTGTGCATCGAGAATTCGTCCCCAGGGGCCAGACTGTCAGTGGTGATGTTTGAGACAGGACAAACAGTGTAAAAACAGAGCTTGTAAACAAAGCTAACCTCAAAACCTTTAGATACCACCTTGTATAATGTAATCTTAAATATGTAGGAATTATTAATAAGCATTACTCGGAGAGTTCCAGTAAAACATAGGAGTGTTATAATGTGCAATAAAATATACTTAACTAGCCATGTAACCTGACGCCGAAAATAAGGACCCTTTCCTGTGTGTAACTTTTGAATTTTAAGTTCTTTTTTTTATTTATCTTTTGATTTCAGCTCCTCCTCGGCCGCTGCTGCAGCTCTGCAGGCTGAAGATCCGGCAGCTGATTGGAATCCACAGACTGAGAAAAATCAAAAAGTTGCCTCTTCCTGGACGACTGATCAAGTTCCTGAATCACCAGGAGCGTACACAAGATTTCTAAACCTCGCTGAGTGTGAAAGAAAACACAGATAAATGAAATATCGAATACGGATGAACATGTTGACCCTGTACAGCACTCTGTGGAGGTCTTGTTATGTTACAGTATGTCTATGGGAACGTCTGTAAGAAGAAGATTAAAAAATAAACTACAGAGATGAAAAGTGTCTTAATGACTGTAAAACTGAATGGACCATGAGTGAGATCTTTCACATTTAAAGCTGTATGGGGTTTTTTCAGTTCGCAGTTTGTCAATTATTATTCTTCTACTTCTACTCTTATTATTATTATTATTATTATTTTTATTTTTTTTTATTGTTATTATTATTTCCTGCATCTTAAACAAGTTCTTAGTTTCCGTTTCTGTGCCTGAAGAGCGTAACAGAAGAGCTCCTGCTACATGTTTGTCCAATAACAACATAAAACCTACGTACTTAGAGACCTACATTTAATGTGACGGACAAAACGAAAAAAACTAAAATATCAGAAATGTAAAAACAAAACAAAAAAACGAACACCCCATGTGCACAGCATAAGAGCGACGTCTGTGTTTTCTATAATCTGTCATGTGTCAGTGTGATGCTGTCAATCTTCTACATGCGTATATATTTTCTTTATAATTTCTTTAATATAATAGAATAGAATATAGAATAGAATATAATTCTTTAAGTAAGTGTTGATTTAAATGGATGCAGTACTGGACTGAATTGCAATTGCACTTAACTGTAGATAATTAAACACTAACATTTACACTAGAAATAATACAATTGTAAAAAAGGTTAAATGTAGGACTATTAGATGTTTTTTTTTAGAAATGGATTTAATAATCTCTTTTTGTGATGTTTAATGAAGCACTCTTATGATTTGGTTTAACAGTGTGGAAGTGAAGCGGTTTGCAAAACTCTGGCCAAATACTGCTTTATGACGTAACATGTGATTAATATGAAAATATTCTTTTTCCATTTTATTGTATGATTAAATAAATATTATTAAAACTATTGATGATAGTGTGTTATCTGATCACAAGCTCAATGCCTAGTCCTGTCTTAGTCATTACTGTAGTAAATTAGTGTTTTAGGGATTGTATCTTTTTTTTTTCATATTGTTTGTTTTTTGAATTGCTCTGAGGTCATGTGACATGCACTGCTTACATAAGCTGAAAGAGCGTTTCCACACACACAATGTGATGAGAACCTACAGGATTGGGACTAAACAGCTGAGGAATAAAAGGAAGCTGATGAGGGAATGACTGTGCTACTGTATAATGCAAGAAAGTATAAACTAATATTATGTTCAATATCATCATTAGATGTAGTATTTAATTGCAATATATTTGTGAGCATACAGCTAGGCATGGGTGGGGAAACTGTTGAGATGTGTGATTAAGGTGTGAATAGTTTTGCGTATCAACCGAACTCACAAGCAACTGCAGATTACTGATTGTAAACTGTATTTAATTGAGCTGCAATGCTGCCTAACATGCACAAGGGGGCAGCAATGATCTACATGTTCTGTTATACAATATGGTTTGAAATATCCATCTTGGAAAATTTGACAATTTAGACAATTCACAAATAAATAAATAAACTAGGCTAGGCTATAGTGTACAGCTTTTCCACATCGCTCCTGGCGATAATTCTCATTTTCCATTTGTCTTCCATTTAAATGTGTTTTGTCCTCCACTTTCCTCACAATGCATCACGAGACTCAATCCATCGCCAGTCAATACAATTTGCAAGATGGCCCAAACCACAGTAATCCATCCTGCCTCCTTCATCTCTGCTCCAGTCTCGCTCTGGCATCTGTCGGGTGGAAAAATGGCTTTCTGAGAGCAGGCTCTGGGCCGGAGTTGAGGGTTTCATCACCATTTGTTTAGTGCAGAGGCTTACGGGAAGGGCTCGCTGAAAGCTGAGGGTTGTTTTAGAGCTGGATGTGGACTTAAGATCTAATCAAAGCTTGTACACAAAACCAGGCACCAAAGGTGTAGCCAAGAATATACCATCATAATTACATTGTTTTTAGTAAGATTGCAGATATATATTGTACTTTGCAAAAGTGAAGCTACAGAAATGTACAGTCACCAGATTTTTGGTTAAATTATCCAAAACTAACTTTACAGTCATTTTTAAACAGAACATAGTTGTGTCTACAAACACAAACATGAGAAAAAAAAGAATACCTGCTTTCTATCACACTTTTATTTTATTTTATTTTATTTTATCCCTAATGTGACCTCATATAAAAAGATACACTCCTTTGGCTTGTTGCTAAGTTCTGCCTTTTTTCTTGGTAGTAGAGCTCATTTACATAAACACTGAAATGCCATGTTCGGAGGTGGAGCGACATAAATGAAGTTTGAGATATTAAACCTATTTAGGATTATCTGTGGGGTATTTCTGAATTAACACACACACACACACACACACTTTGTTTACTACTTATATATCAAGTTCAGGCTTCATCTCTACTTTGCTTGGTTTATTTCTTCAAAAGTTGTCCATGACTGATGGTCCACATGGTCAGATGTCAGGTCCAGCTGATGTTTTTTGCACATTCTTTAATCATTAATGAAACTAAATTTGGGACATTTAAACAAAGAAAAGTTGAAAAAAAAAAAAAACACATGGTCATCATTTTGTTTTCATTATATCTCATGTGACCGGCCAGCTGGTGGTAGATAAATCATGATAGTGAATAATCACACAGTTCTACCAGTCAGGCTTCCACCTCAACACCACCAACACAGCTACGGTCAGCACACCATTATCAAAAACGTGTTTGAAAGGAAAGGAAACTCATCTGAAACTCACCTGGCTGTGTGACTGTGAGACTGCTAGGGGACTCGTCTTATTGATTAAGCAGCACAAACCAAACGAGTGCTCAGTGCTTCATCATCAGCATCACCAAGAGATCAAAAAAGGGTCTGGATGATTCAATATGGATCATCGGAAATAGCCGCACTTGCTTAAAGCTGATTTTTACATTCAGTGATTAATTTATATGGATATCAGATGGTTTTCTACAAGAAACCTGCTGCTGGAAACCCAAAGACTTTGTTGAATTGAAAGAATCATCCAGGTAGTATAAGTAGAAGGATGCTGCAAAATAAAGCGACCTGCAGGACGGTGGGTTTGTGCCATTGTGTTGGAGAACACTTAATAAAATGTTTTCCTTTTTAAATTATTAAAGGGCTGAAACTCTAAGGTGATGTTCTAACATCTAGTGAAAACAAACTTCGGGACAAACTTCAGCACATTGTGTAACTTACCACAGGAGACTTTCCTCCACTGGGAGTATTTCCTTTAATTTCCGAAACTTTCCGAAAGCTTTCCAAACACACAAAATCATCCATTGCTGTTTTTTTTGTTGTTGTTGTCCCTGTCGATCTAGCAATCAGCAATGCGGTGAAGTCCTGGAGCTCCATCTCACCTTCAGGAACCCTGAGGCGTCCCATCAGGCGATACGTCAGCGCCAACAAACAGCATTTTAACAATATGTGACAAAACAAATCAACAGAGTTGACTTCAGTTTTCATTCCACCACAAACCATGCTGAAATGATTCCCAAGTAATCATAATGAAAAGACGTGGAATTTTGTTGTCCCCCTCTTTAATTTACATAAACATATAAGGGGAATGGGATACTGTGTGATAGATACTGTAGATAGATAGTTCTTAGATAGATCTTTAATAAAACTTTTTATTTTTCTCTTTAATCAGTGACCCAATTGTCAATACCATGATATCATATGATCAGTTAAGTGAACTAGATAGGTAACATTACCTAGCTAGTTAAAAACACAAGCTTGGGTTGAGATTCACATTATGAGCTTACTACACACAGGACTTCAGGTGGTTCTAAGGCTAACGAGAATAAGCTAGACTAGGAACTTCTAATGTGTTGTGTGTGATTTACATCAAAAACACTTCTTCTTCATTGCACTTCTCTTATTTTGCCAGCTGTCACATGTGGTGTACATCAGGGGTCAATTTTAGATCCTATTCTGTTTCCACTGTATAGCTTCTTCTAAGACAGGGCCCTGTTCCAAGATATACAGTATACCTCTAAAGTGTACAACAAAATATATGGTAATAAACAGTGCTTTATTTATCTAAAATTAACTAAACATTTTGACAGAAAAATTACAATAATTTTTTTTCTGTTATAAATAATTTAATTCAGCTATCAATCAACTATGTTTTTTCTTTTTTGTTCTAAATTATATCAGTGGAACCTCGGATTGCGAGTAACGCAGTTTGCGAGTGTTCCGCAAGACGAGCAAATATTTTTTATCAATTTTTACTTGAAAAACTAACAAGTCTTGGTTTACGAGTACCGAATATCATGTTGCACGCATGCACTTCTTGTTTTGATGCAGAGCGTCATGTAATCACAACTGAGCCAACGGTTTTTCTCTTTCTTGCGCTGCGGAATTGGAGGTAATCGTCCCCCCTGCTGGGTCTTAGTGCTCGTCTCTTACTGGTATAATCAACATCCATGGATATGTGTACTGTTTATTTTGTGTCTGTATGTGTGTATACAGTGCACGTGTACGGTTTCTTAAAACACACGTGTGCGCGCGTGTAAAGTAAAAGAAAGTCTCATTAGAGAGGTTAAAGATCAATTTTCTTCCTCTCTGTCGTTATGTGTGCGCGCACGTAATTTGACAACATGCCTCTTCACACATGCACACACTTTCTGCTTCACACACACACACACACTCTCTGCTCTACACAGAAAGCCTGCTCTGTCGTGATTCTTTTCAAAGGTAAAGTGCAGGTTCATTTGTTTGTTTGTTTAACTTTACAGAAGTGATTCCATTAGTATGCGCTCACACGATTGTCACTGGCGATGTTTCTTGCAAATTTTTCCAACAAAACAGTCTTTCCGTTAATGTGTGTGTGTGAGTGTGTGTGTATGCTTGCGCGCATAAACGAAAACACTTATCTATCGGTATTTATTTTTACTTTTTTTTAAAGGTGAAGTGCAGATTAATTTGCTCGCAATAATAAGCTCGTAATCCAAGGTTTCACTGTATACTTCTGTCTAAGTCAGCTTGCTACAGTAGCTCTGTATAGTGCTGTAGATTCTTGCTAAATTTGCACCTATGACAGTCTACAAAGCATGAAGACGGTAACAAAAAGTGAAATCCAAAAAAGACGTTCTTTACTTTATTCTGCACAAAGGATTTATTAAGATTTAATTATTAAGTTGCTCTATTACCCAAAAATGGAAAGGACTGAGTCTAATTTTGGAAGCTGTCTCAAATCTGGAGAGGGGGATTATGGGTAGTAGGTGGTAGACCTTCCACAGGAAAACCCTGCATGATTCAAACAGCTCCAACCGCAACCAACTGCGCTGCAGGATCAATGCTAATCACAAACACAGCCCATGCTGCCAGATGCACCTGTCACCTCTCTCTTTCTCTCTCTGTCTCTCTCTAGGGACTTTTATTTCTTCCATCAGACAGAACCGTCCCTGTGGCAGCTGCTGTGTCTCCTCAGTGTGAGATCTTCACATATGAGAGTCAAGTCAAATACAACCAGTTACAACAGCACCGGGAATGTCCGAGATGAAGACACGAGTGTTCCTCACCTGAAAAACACTAATACAATACAAAAAAGGGGAAAAAAAAAATATATATATATATATATATATATATATATTCTTTTTTTACAATATCATGTTTTCAAAAAACAAACCAAAAAAAGTGCATGAATCTACTCAAATCTGACATTTCTTATTAAAGACTACAACAAACCAAATATGTAAAGTCATATTTACCAAAAATTCATGTTTTATTGACGAATAATTTTGCTGATTTTATTTTCATTGAATTTTAGGAATGAGGAAAAAGATCTGCCATTAGATCAAAAGGAATTTATGCTTCAAAAATCCTGCAAAAATTATTTTAGAATTAGAGGCTTAAATGTCTTATATTTTGTTTGTTGTTTATTTATTTTTTTTTTTCTTATAATAAAACAAATGTAATAGACCAGATGCAGATATTTAAACCTGCTATTTTAACTTGTGTTTTCTGCTCAGGAATATTTCAGTGTTTATCTTGGGACCTAAAGCATTTTGATTAGTTGATTCGTTCTAAATGATTCAGTGATTCAAATGAGTGAGTCTTAACCAGGAGAAAATATGCCAAATTAAATAAAAATTACATCCTAATTTAATAAAATCTTAACAAGTGAAAATGTCCCGAATCTTATTTATATAATAGTTTTTATTAACATCAAATTTATATAATAAATATATTATGATAATATTACAATGAACTAAATTTCTCGTTCTGTTGGCAGAACCTTTTGTTTATTTCTTGATAAATAAATGCTTAAAATCTCATGAATGTGAATTTACAGTATCTGCCAATGAAACATGAAATGTACACCTGAAATAGTACAATATACCTAGAATGAGGTTCAGCAATCTTATATTTGGCTTGTTTCATTGCTCTATTTAAAAGTAGATCATAGATATTTTAACTTGCTAAAATTTTAAAGTTTCGCTCAGGTGATTCCCCTGACCTCGGACTTTCTGTCATGTGACCTGTCTTCACATCACAGCTTCATGTCCTACCTGTAATATGTTTATTATTTATTGTGACTCAAAAATTGAAGAAAACTTAAAAAAAAAAATACTTTTGTTGCCTCTAATGGGAGTGCCTGGCTAGTGCAGTTTGCTTGCGTTGCTAATTTAATTTAAAAACAAAGCTAATACAAATCCAATCATGTGACACGTCAAAGAAACTGCTGAATTAGCATTAGCGTATGTTATGTAGAGTATTTAAAGATTTAAGGGATAGATAGCAAGGCAGGAGGGGGGAACAGATTTGATGCGTCTCACCGTCATCCATCTGTACGTAGCACAACTCTATTAGCATTACATTTTTAGGGTTTACAAGCAACAACTATTTCAAAGCGAGCATCAGGTTTGCATTTAAACAACCTGATTATCAACAGTTTGTTTTTGTTTTTTTTGCTAAATAAAAGACGGAAGAACAAAGACCCGTGTGCTAATGATATCAGACTGACAGACAGAGCTTAATAAGATATCAAGCCATGATCAAACTCACGGGGGAAGAGGTCAGATGTGACGGTTGAGATGGTAATTTTTATCGTTTGATGTCCTCTGGTCAGTTTCTATGTGAAAGGGATAAAGGTTTTACCTGCTGAGAAAAGTTAAGCTTAACAGATAAAACCCAAAGTATAACTAGATATCTGAAAGATCAAAACAAAACAATTAAACTCTATTAAACCTGGTCATCTCTCCCCTGGGTTTAGGGTTTAGTTTTAGTAATCTGCGCTCTCAGGATTACGAATCTCTGCTCTTTAGTTTAGTTATGTGTTCTGTCATTTTACTAATCCATGCTCTCTGGTTTAGTAACATATGCTGCAATTTTATTAATCTGTGCTCTTAAATTATAGTCTTTAAAAAGAATTACTTTTGAAAATCTCGATTAATTACAGTTATATATGTACATTTTTTAAATAAGATTTCAACAAACCAAATCTATAGTTATGAAGCTTATTTCAAGATAAATGTTACTAATATTTTCTCACATCTTTTATGTTCTAATGGCAGTTTAATTTTTAAGGTTCAGGAATTTCTTTTTGTTTTGTTTTTTTGCTGGGAGAGCAAGAAATTCTCATTTTGAATTTTAGCAAACTTTAATTGCAAATAATTTTAATAATCTCATATTTGGTTTGTTGAAGACTTTTTTTTTTTTACAAAACTTTTAAAAATGACTAAAAAAAGCATGCTGTGATTGCTGTGTTTAGTTTTTGCAGTGTCACTCATGCTGTCACATTTATAATTTGTGCAAGATGTTAGTATGTTAAAATTACTTACACTACGTAGTTGATAATAAAAAGTTGACCTCTTTTGGAAAGTTATACCAAATTAATAAAATGGCATTTCCATAACCCCTTCGGAACATACAGGAATACAGATGTTTACCTTCGACCGCATGTAAACACTCATAACCTTTTGTGTAACCATTAGAATTGTGCTAATGTCATCACCCCCAGCTCAGGGCACTGACCAGCTGATCAGCGTGACCACAGTGTCAGAAATCAGAGTGATGTCAGGTCAGTGTCCCTGAGAACTGAAGGTCACTCCAGCAGGGGTGTGTGGTTTATTTCTGCTTACACAACAGACCAACGTGACTAACGTGTTTACACAGAAAGGGCACGGATTGTCATTGGATGCGTGAAGACCGGACCTACTGTACACTAGATCCAGAGCAGAAACACGGGTTCTGATACTTCACCGTAAAACCAGACAGTAGGAGGTTAGATACTGTATGTTCAGTAATATTAACCTCCCCACCTTGTAGTTATTAGTCCGGCTCACACTGGAGACTCCGACTTATAATAATGAATAATGAACATGATGTGATAAAGTGGTTCACTCTTTCTGACCAATCAGACTTGAGAATTCATAATAAATTAACCGAGGTCACAGGATTGGAGCCACAGGAAATCCTTTCTGTTCTTTTCTTTTTCTTTTCTTACCTTTGTTTTTTTCCTTCTTTCTTCTTGGACACACACTGCTCACAGGAGGAAAGGATACCTTTCTGGATTAGCATTTCAGCAGCTAGCCACTCAGGCCCCTTTTTCACCCAGGATCGATTTCCTGATGAGGCAAAGCTCTTAAATCACAATGCCATGGCAGTGCTGACTTTACTCCACTCCTCAACCTGGAGAGAGAGAAAGAGAGAGAGAGAGAGAGAGAGGGAGAGCGAGGGAGGGGGAGAAAAACGCTAGCAAGAAATCTACGCCTGTCACAACACCATCTATCACTTGCTGTAGCTGAGGACACCGTCTCCCTGTCTCCCCTCCTGCCCTCAGACAACACCAGCCCCAGAGTTATATCCAGTGTGGCTCCTAAAGTAAGACAGAGCATTACATCACTGGCTAATGGAAAGGCCATGTCAGCTCAGAGAGATGTTTGGCAATATCTTATTAGAGCTGACATGTTGTAATGCCACTGTGTATAATTCACCTACATCTCCAAGACAGTCAGGCAAACACAAATGCTCACTGAGACACACGCTGCGTCTTCACCACGAGTCGTCTGGCACTGCAGTATTCAAGAACATTGACACCAAGAAGAGTCTTTCTTTCTTATTATTTTTGTTAAAACCCAGGCGTGTTTTTGTTTAAAAAGTACATCCTATTAGTCGTGCTGCAGAGTGGCCCATATCTCCTTTAGCTCGAATCACATGCACATCCAACCGTATCAGTGCAAGTATGGAACTGTTGAGCGCATTGCAATGAAACCCATGGACATTTACTGAAGACTTCAAGCGCAGTATGTTGATGAGACTCTTAGCCGAAGTAAAACATTTGGACATTTATTTATCAAGGCTTTAAATCGGTGAATGACGATCCCCGCCGAGGTGGATCTGAGACCACTGCAGTCGTTCCTGTGAACATTCAGCGAGTGGAACATCTGATCCAGGGTCAGGCCAGGCCAGGGCCAGGGGTAGCTCAGTGGTTAAGGCATTGGACTATGGTTCGGAAGATCCCAGGTTCAAACCCCACAACCACCAAGTTGCCACTGTTGGGCCCTTGAGCGCGGCCCTTAACCCTCAACTGCTCAGATGTGTAATGAGATAAAAATGTAAGTCGCTCTGGATAAGAGCGTCTGCCAAATGCCTAAATGTAAATGATCCTTGAAAATGGACGCCGCCAACTTGCAGGAGAGATGCATCTGTCCAACTTCACCAACACCACTTGCACATTTCAGCAACCCCTGACCTCGTACCAATCTATTTTATCATGATTGGGTAAACATTAAAAGAGGTCCTGGGAGGCCAGCGTGAAGCAGGCATACCGATCATTTTCTACCTTGATGGTGTCCAAGCACCAGTGAAACACTGGGATAAGTGCATTAGTGTAGCAGGAGATTATATAGAGAGATAAGAGAAGTTTTTACTTTTATAACAATCAAAAGTCCTGCTTTGACTTGAACGGCCCTTGTAAATGTAAACAGTTTTTGTTGGTGCACCGTTTGTTCTTGTGCCATTATGAACACAAGTCCATTCTCCTGGTTCTTGTTATTGAGAAACACCCAGATGCTTTGTTGCAGTCATTCATGAATGACCAATTCAAATCAGAGATGCAAATGATTGTGAATGTAATTACTTGCCATTTGTGTGGTGGTGTAAAAAGCTGCGCTCATCAGGAAATGAACAGGGAAACTCCTCGCTTCGAAATTATCTCCTGCGATATAAAAAGCTTTGTGGCCTTCTGTTCTATTAACTCAGCGAAATGCAAAAAAAAATGAACAGTCTGTCTTCATCCTGGAACTGCTTTATGGAAGGAATAAAACACTCCTTGTGGTGCTGTTATGGGGTAAACAATAAAAAAAAACAGTCTTTTGTCCTGGAGATATCAAAAAAGTTATGTGTAAGTTTTAACTCTAAGTTCCAAAGCCCTGGCACTGGAGACAGAATGAGTCAGAACGTATTTGAAAGGTCGCTGTAATATAAACCTTAGAGCTGCTGTTACAGATCAATAAGACGGTGTTCTGGGAGAGAAACACACCAGATGTGATGTCCGACTAAACCGTGGACTCCGGGGTTGACGGAGATCAGCTGTGGTGCCTCGAGGCAAAAGATTTAGGACAGCCTGAGCACTTTGGAGAAGATTAGGTTTCAAGCCTACAAAGCCACTAAAGATGCTGTGTGATAATGCCTATTATAGTCATCGCACGTAGATCCACCGCACTCTCGTGTTTGCTTTGGAATAACATCGCTGACGTCATGTCCAAGGAGGAGACTCCAAGTCTATATTTACGTTTTACTACCATGAAACTGGAGCACAGAAGATAGAGATCAAGGGTCTGTGCTGGACCTGATTCCCAATTCATGGAAATGAATAAGTACAATTAGTAGACAGGAGCAGATAAGGAGGAGTTTTTGTTTAGAGACGGAGTATAAAGAGTGAGAGAGAGCTGATCTTGATTGAACAGTAGCGTGAGCGCTCTAATGGGCCGCTCTCTATCAAATGCACAATCAGGCAGGTCTACTTTAATGTACACAGAGCCATCCCTAAAGTGGATTAGAGCGCTCTTTAAGGTCAGTCAGCAGGCAGCAAGACCACGCTGGACTTCCTGACATCAAGTAGCCCGATCAGCTCCTTGTCAAACCACACGAAACCCCCTCCGTCCATTTTTTTTATCTGCTCTGCTGTGCTCGGAGTCTCGGCTAATAAAATGAGATGGACTGATTAGGAGCTGCGTCGAGCTCGGTGCGTCTTGCTGAGTCGCTTGATTTGCACTCGAAAACAAGTCTGTTCTGGACGTGATAGTGAGAATTTTACCCCTCGAAAAATTAAAAGTCTTAGGTTAATTGTCATTTTTACCATTTTACGGTACAACTTTACATCAATGACTCAAACCTGCAATAATTATAATTAACGAGGTGCAGAGTCCAAAGTGTACGGGTGTTGAATGGGAGCAGTAATTAAAGTGTGTACAAAACTCAATGATGAAAAGCTAAATTATCCTGGAAATGCTACAAATGTGATAATGAATTATTTGCATATACAATTTTAGAAGCAATTTAGAATTACATAATACACAAGATGTATTTGGATTTAAACCTGAAGTGGGCATGGCCTAGAATGGAAACTCCATCCACCCGTCTGTTTATCTGTCCTTCATCTGTACCAGAGCTTCCTAGATGGTGAATTGGGAACGCCCATATTATCCTACATGCCATTTTTTTAAACTGTAGGAGGAAACCAGAATACCTAGAGGAAACCCAACGAACATTTAAAGAACGTGCAAACACAATGCACACAGACCAGAGATGAGATTCAAACCCCCAAACCTGGAGATGTGAGGAGACTGGGCTGACCACTAAACCATCATGATTCTCTACACTGGAAGTTTATCCATCCACACCTCCAGTCCCAACCAGGTGGACGGTGAAACTTTATTTCCGTTCATTATTTGTATCATGTAATCACATCATGCTACATCTCAAACACAACAGCTAAAAAAAAATTGTTTACAAAGTTCCTAACATGGCTGACTCACATCCATAGGCATATTTCAATGTAAGTTCATGGCAATGAATAGCAGTTATGTTTCTCTGAACCTGAAACTTCCCTTTATAATTCTCTTTATAAGTCTGGTCTCCTAAACTTCATTCAGTTAAATAGTTCACACACACGTATGGATCAGGGTGAAATGCTACCGAAGTCACACTGGGTCATGTTTAGAAAAATCAGGTTGTTGAACTATAGGGAAGTTGAGGACCCCTGGTCTGGTGTTATCTACAAACCCAAACCCCAGCAAGGGATCTTCAAGTGTCTTGCATGTGTCCATCCTTGTGGAGATAAGAGTGTGTGTGAGAATAAGTCAATAGCAGGAGGAGTGAATGCTCTATCGTGGTAAGAATGATGGTGGATCTGGTCTATCCTTGGAATACTGGGATAAAGTGGGAATACACCTTGGGTGGAGTGATGCCTGTAGATATATGAACATGTTTTAGGAACCTGCAGAACACAGAGATATTTGTGAAAAACGTGAACCTCAACACCAGATCTTTGTCCAACATTATAGTTATTCTTATGACAATGTCCCGATCTTGAGATGTAATCATTTCATTATTGAGCTGTTGATAAAGTTTAGATTTTAGCTTCAGGTTAGCTTCAGGTGGCGAAATTCCCGCTTTAAATATTACACCACAATGTGGGTGTACAGTATGTAATGTAATAGAACGCAATAAATAAATGAAGTTAAGTAAAAGTACAGATATTTGCTGTAGGATGTAGTAGAGAAAAAGTAAAAAAGTATCCTCTAATTAAACAAACTCAAGTAAATTACATATACGTGAAATATATAGGCCTACTTAAATACAGTAATTGTACTCAGTTACATCCCACCTCTGGTGCTGGTACTGGTACTGGTACCATCTTCTCAGATGTCTACCCTTGTTTGTGTGTTGCAGTAATTTCAGTAAAAGTAACCGACGTTCAACAACTATTGGCTCCAACCCCAACAAGATCCACTCAGTTTCATTTGCAATTGTTTGTAGTACACCAAAAAGAGCGGCAAAGAGATAGAACCCCTAGCGCCACCTAGAGGTTTGTCAGTGTAATTGCACAGGAAAACAGCCATCGGCGCACAAGTATAACTGCTCACAGTGACTG